>NC_086196.1:97545377-97671139 GCF_035770615.1 Melospiza melodia melodia | reverse complement strand
TTGATAGTACCAAGTGGCTCCTGCAATCTGCCATCCAGAAGCGGTGCAGTTGAGTTTTGTTTGCCAGAGAAAAGGGCCGTGGGTTGTGTTTGGGGGCATATGGCTGGGAGTGGCCGGCTGTCTCATTAAAAAGATCGATACGCAGGATGGTTCCCAGACCCAAGGGGGCACCAGTGCCAAGTCGGGCTGTTTTTATAGTACCAAGTGCGTCCTGCAATTTGCCATCCAGAAGAGGGGCAGTTGAGTTTTGTTTGCCAGAGAATAGCGCCGTTGTTTGTGTTTGGGGGCTTGTGGCTCGTAGTGGCCGACTGGCGCCTTAGAATCTGTGTTACGCAGCATGGTTCCCAGACCCAAGGTGGCACCAGTGCCAAGTTGGGCTGGTTTGATCGTACCAAGTGGCTCCTGCAATCTGCCATCCAGAAGCGGGGTAGCTTACTTTTGTTTGCCAGGGAAACGGGCCGAGGTTTGTGACTGGGGACCTATGGCTGGGAGTGACCGGCTGGCTCCTGGAAAGCTACAATAGGCAGGATGGTTACCAGACCCATGGTGGCACCAGTGCCAAGTTGGGCTGGTTTGATAGTACCAAGTGGCTCCTGCAATCTGCCATCAAAAAGTTGGCAGGCGAGTTTTGTTTTCCAGGGAAAAGCGACATTGTTTGTATTTGGGGGCCTGTGGCTGGGAGTGACCGGCTGGCTCCTTTGAACCCACGATACGCAGGATGGTTCCCAGACCCAAGGTGGCACCAGTGCCAAGTTTTGCTGGTTTGATACTACCAAGTGCGTCCTGCAATCTGCCATCCAGAAGCGGGGCAGCTTAATTTTGTTTGCCAGGGAAACGGGCCGTGGGTTTTGTTTGGGGGCATATAGCTGAGAGTGGCCGGCTGGCTCCTGAAAATCCACGCTAGGCAGCATGGTTCCCAGATGCAATGTGGCACCAGTGCCAAGTCGGGCTGGTTTGATGGTGCAAAGTGGCTCCTGCAATCTGCCATCCAGAAGCGAGGCAGCTGATTTTTGTTTGCCAGAGGAAAATTCTGTGGATTGTTTTTGGGGGCATATTGCTGGGAGTGGCCGGCTGGCTCCTTAAAATGCTCGATACGCATGATGGTTCCCAGGCCCAAGGTGTCACCACTACCAAGTCGGCCTGCGGTTTTAGTATCAAGTTCATCCTGCAATTTGCCATCCAGAAGAGGGGCAGTTGAGTTTTGTTTGCCAGAGAAACGGGCCGAGGTTTCTGTTTGGGGACATATGGCTGAGAGTGGCCGGCTGGCCCCTGAATATCCACGATACAGAGCATGGTTCCCAGATCCAAGGTGGCACCAGTGCCAAGTCGGGCTGGTTTGATAGTACCAAGTGTCTCCTGCAATCTGCCATCCAGAAGCAGGGCAGCTTACTTTTGTTTGCCAGAGAAATAGGCCTAGGTTTTTGTTTGGGGGCCTGTGGCTAGGAGTGGCCGGCTGGCTCCTTAGAATCCACGATACGCAGGATGGTTCCCAGACCCAAGGTGGCACCAGTGCCAAGTCGGGCTGGTTTGATTACACCAAGTGCCTCCTGCAATCTCCCATCCAGAAGCGGGGCAGCTGAGTTTTGTTTGCCTGTGAAACGGGCCGTTGTTTTTAATTGGGGTCTGTGGCCGAGAGTGTTCGGCTGGCTCCTGACAACCCACAATACGCAGGATGGTTCCCAGACCAGTGGTGGCACCAGTGCCAAGTCGGGCGGGTTTGATAGTAACAAATGCGTCCTACAATCTGCCATCCAGAAGCGGGGCAGCTTACTTTTGTTTTCCAGGGAAACGGGCCGAGGTTTTTGTCTGGGGTCCTATGGCTGGGAGTGACCGGCTGGCTCGTGAAAAGCTACGATAGGCAGGATGGTGACAAGACCCATGGCGGCACCAGTGCCAAGTTGGGCTGGTTTGATAGTACCAAGTGGCTCCTGCAATCTGCCATCAAAAAATTGGCAGGCGAGTTTTGTTTTCCAGGGAAAAGCGCCGTTGTTTGTGTTTGGGGGCCTGTGGCTGGGAGTGGCCAGCTGGCTCCTTAGAATCCACGATACGCAGGATGGTTCCCAGACCAGAGGTGGCACCAGTGCCAAGTCGGGCTGGTTTGATAGTACCAAGTGGTTCCTGCAATCTGCCATCCAGAAGCGGGGCAGCTTACTTTTGTTTGCCAGGGAAACGGGCCGAGCTTTGTGTCTGGGGGCCTATGGCTGGGAGTGACCGGCTGGCTCCTGAAAAGCTACGATAGGCAGGATGGTGACCAGACCCATGGTGGCACCAGTGCCAAGTTGGGCTGGTTTGATAGTACCAAGTGGCTCCTGCAATCTGCCATCAAAAAGTTGGCAGGCAAGTTTTCTTTACCAGGGAAAAGCGCCGTTGTTTTTGTTTAGAGGCCTATGGCTGGGAGTGGCAGGCTGGCTCCTTAGAATCCACGATACGCAGGATGGTTCCTAGACTTGACGTGGCACCAGTGCCAAGTTGGGCTGGTTTGATAGTACCAAGTGCGTCCTGCAATCTGCCATCCAGAAGTGGGGTAGATTACTTTTGTTTGCCAGGGAAACGGGCCGAGGTTTGTGTCCGGGGGCCTATGGCAGGGAGTGACCGGCTGGCTCCTGAAAAGCTACGATAGGCAGGATGTTTACCAGACCCATGGTGGCACCAGTGCCAAGTTGGGCTGATTTGATAGTACCAAGTGGCTCCTGCAATCTGCCATCCAGAATCGGGGTAACTTACTTTTGTTTTCCAGGGAAACGGGCCGAGGTTTGTGTCTGGGGGTCTATGGCTGGGAGTGACCGGCTGGCTCCTGAAAAGCTACGATAGGCAGGATGGTTCCCAGACCAGACGTGGCACCAGTGCCAAGTTGGGCTGGTTTGATAGTACCAAGTGGCTCCTGCAATCTGCCATCAAATTTGGCAGGCGAGTTTTGTTTTCCAGGGAAAAGCGCCGTTGTTTGTGTTTGGGGGCCTGTGGCTCAGAGTGGCCGGGTGGCTGCTTAGAATCCACGTTACGCAGGATGGTTCCCAGACCCAAGGTGGCACCAGTGCCAAGTCGGGCTGGTTTGACACAACCAAGTGGCTCCTGCAATCTGCCATCCAGAATCGGGGCAGCTTAATTTTGTTTGCCAGGGAAACGGTCCGAGGTTTGTGTCTGGGGGCCTATGGCTGGGAGTGACCGGCTGGCTCCTGAAATGCTACAATAGGCAGGATGGTTCCCAGACCCATAGTGGCACCAGTGCCAAGTTGGGATGATTTGATAGTACCAAGTGGCTCCTGCAATCTGCCATCAAAAAGCTGGCAGGCGAATTTTGTTTTCCAGGGAAAAGCGCCGTTGTTTGTGTTTGGGGGCCTGTGGCAGGGAGTGGCCGGCTGGCTCCTTAGAATCCACGATATGCAGGATTGTTCCCAGACCCAAGGTGGCACCAGTGCCAAGTCGGGCTGGTTTGATGGTGCAAAGTGGCTCCTGCAATCTGCCATACAGACGCGGGGCAGCGGATTTTTGTTTCCAAGAGAAATGGTCCGTGGTTTGTTTTTGGGGGTATATGGCTGGGCGTGGCCGGCTGGCTCCTTAAAAAGCTCGATATGCAGGATGGTTCCCTGACACAAGGTGGCACCAGTGCCACGTCGGGCGGTTTTCGTAGTACAAAGTGCGTCCTAAAATTTGCCATCCAGAAGAGGGGCAGTTGAGTTTTGTTTGCCAGAGAAAAGGGCCGTGGTTTGTTTTTGGGGCATATGGCTGAGAGTGGCCGGCTGGCCCCTGAAAATCCACGATAGGCAGGATGGTTCCCAGACCAGAGGTGTCACCAGTGCCAAGTCGGGCTGGTTTGATAGTACTAAGTAGCTCCTGCAATCTGCCATGCAGAAGCGGGGCAGCTTACTTTTGTTTGCCAGGGAAACGGGCCGAGGTTTGTGTCTGGGGGCCTATGGCTGGGAGTGACCGGCTGGCTCCTGAAAAGCTACGATAGGCAGGATGGTGACCAGACCCATGGTGGCACCAGTGCCAAGTTGGGCTGGTTTGATAGTACCAAGTGGCTCCTGCAATCTGCCATCAAAAAGTTGGCAGGCGAGTTTTGTTTTCCAGGGAAAAGCGCCGTTGTTTGTGTTTGGGGGCCTGTGGTTGGGAGTGGCCAGCTGGCTCCTTAGAACCCACGATACGCAGGATGGTTCCCAGACCTGAGTTGGCACCAGTGCCAAGTTGGGCTGGTTTGATGGTGCAAAGTGGCTCCTGCAATCTGCCATCCAGAAGCGGGGCAGCTTACTTTTGTTTGCCAGGGAAACGGGCCGAAATATTTGTCTGGGGGCCTCTGGCTGGGGGTGGCTGGCTGGCTCCTGAAAAGCTACGATAGGCAGGATGGTGACCAGACCCATGGTGGCACCAGTGCCAAGTTGGGCTGGTTTGATAATACCAAGTGGCTCCTGCAATCTGCCATCAAAAGTTTGGCAGGCGAGTTTTGTTTTCCAGGGAAAAGCACCGTTGTGTGTGTTTTGGGGCCTGTGGCTGGGAGTGGCCAGCTGGCTCCTTTGAATCCACGATACGCAGGATGGTTCCCAGACCCAAGGTGGCATCAGTGCCAAGTCGGGCTGGTTTGTTAGTACCAAGTGGTTCCTGCAATCTGCCATCCAGAAGCGGGGCAGCTGAATTTTGTTTGCCAGAGAAAAAGGCTGTTGTTTGTGTTTCGGGGCCTGTGGCTGGCAGTGGCCGGCTGGCTCCTGAAAATCCATGATACGCCGCATGGTTCCCAGACCCAAGGTGGCATCAGTGCCAAGTAGGGCTGGTTTCATAGTACCCAGTGGCTCCTGCAATCTGCCATCCAGAAGAGGGGCAGTTGAGTTTTGTTTTCCAGAGAAAAGGGCCGTGGTTTGTGTTTGGGGCCTATGGCTGAGAGTGACCGGCTGGCCCCTGAAAATCCACGATAGGAAGGATGGTTCCCAGATCCAAGGTGGCAGCAGTGCCATGTTGTGCTGGTGTGATAGTCCCAAGTGGCTCCTGCAATCTGCCATCCAGAAGCGGGGCAGCTGAATTTTGTTTGCCAGACAAAAAGTCTGTGGTTTGTGTTTGGGGGCCTGTGGCTGGGAGTGGCCGGCTGGCTCCTGAAAATCCATGATACGCAGCATGGTTCCCAGACCCAAGGTGGCACCAGTGCCAAGTGGGGCTGGTTTCACAGTGTCAAGTGCCTCCTGCAATCTCCCATCCAGAAGCGGGGCAGCTGAGTTTTGTTTGCCTGTGAAACGGGCCGTTGTTTTTAATTGGGGTCTGTGGCCGAGAGTGTTCGGCTGGCTCCTGACAACCCACAATACGCAGGATGGTTCCCAGACCCAAGGTGGCACCAGTGCCAAGTCGGGCTGGTTTGATAGTACCAAGTGGCTCCTGCAATCTGCCATCCAGAAGCGGTGCAGTTGAGTTTTGTTTGCCAGAGAAAAGGGCCGTGGGTTGTGTTTGGGGGCATATGGCTGGGAGTGGCCGGCTGTCTCATTAAAAAGATCGATACGCAGGATGGTTCCCAGACCCAAGGGGGCACCAGTGCCAAGTCGGGCTGTTTTTATAGTACCAAGTGCGTCCTGCAATTTGCCATCCAGAAGAGGGGCAGTTGAGTTTTGTTTGCCAGAGAATAGCGCCGTTGTTTGTGTTTGGGGGCTTGTGGCTCGTAGTGGCCGACTGGCGCCTTAGAATCTGTGTTACGCAGCATGGTTCCCAGACCCAAGGTGGCACCAGTGCCAAGTTGGGCTGGTTTGATAGTACCAAGTGCGTCCTGCAATCTGCCATCCAGAAGTGGGGTAGATTACTTTTGTTTGCCAGGGAAACGGGCCGAGGTTTGTGTCCGGGGGCCTATGGCAGGGAGTGACCGGCTGGCTCCTGAAAAGCTACGATAGGCAGGATGTTTACCAGACCCATGGTGGCACCAGTGCCAAGTTGGGCTGATTTGATAGTACCAAGTGGCTCCTGCAATCTGCCATCCAGAATCGGGGTAACTTACTTTTGTTTTCCAGGGAAACGGGCCGAGGTTTGTGTCTGGGGGTCTATGGCTGGGAGTGACCGGCTGGCTCCTGAAAAGCTACGATAGGCAGGATGGTTCCCAGACCAGACGTGGCACCAGTGCCAAGTTGGGCTGGTTTGATAGTACCAAGTGGCTCCTGCAATCTGCCATCAAATTTGGCAGGCGAGTTTTGTTTTCCAGGGAAAAGCGCCGTTGTTTGTGTTTGGGGGCCTGTGGCTCAGAGTGGCCGGGTGGCTGCTTAGAATCCACGTTACGCAGGATGGTTCCCAGACCCAAGGTGGCACCAGTGCCAAGTCGGGCTGGTTTGACACAACCAAGTGGCTCCTGCAATCTGCCATCCAGAATCGGGGCAGCTTAATTTTGTTTGCCAGGGAAACGGTCCGAGGTTTGTGTCTGGGGGCCTATGGCTGGGAGTGACCGGCTGGCTCCTGAAATGCTACAATAGGCAGGATGGTTCCCAGACCCATAGTGGCACCAGTGCCAAGTTGGGATGATTTGATAGTACCAAGTGGCTCCTGCAATCTGCCATCAAAAAGCTGGCAGGCGAATTTTGTTTTCCAGGGAAAAGCGCCGTTGTTTGTGTTTGGGGGCCTGTGGCAGGGAGTGGCCGGCTGGCTCCTTAGAATCCACGATATGCAGGATTGTTCCCAGACCCAAGGTGGCACCAGTGCCAAGTCGGGCTGGTTTGATGGTGCAAAGTGGCTCCTGCAATCTGCCATACAGACGCGGGGCAGCGGATTTTTGTTTCCAAGAGAAATGGTCCGTGGTTTGTTTTTGGGGGTATATGGCTGGGCGTGGCCGGCTGGCTCCTTAAAAAGCTCGATATGCAGGATGGTTCCCTGACACAAGGTGGCACCAGTGCCACGTCGGGCGGTTTTCGTAGTACAAAGTGCGTCCTAAAATTTGCCATCCAGAAGAGGGGCAGTTGAGTTTTGTTTGCCAGAGAAAAGGGCCGTGGTTTGTTTTTGGGGCATATGGCTGAGAGTGGCCGGCTGGCCCCTGAAAATCCACGATAGGCAGGATGGTTCCCAGACCAGAGGTGTCACCAGTGCCAAGTCGGGCTGGTTTGATAGTACTAAGTAGCTCCTGCAATCTGCCATGCAGAAGCGGGGCAGCTTACTTTTGTTTGCCAGGGAAACGGGCCGAGGTTTGTGTCTGGGGGCCTATGGCTGGGAGTGACCGGCTGGCTCCTGAAAAGCTACGATAGGCAGGATGGTGACCAGACCCATGGTGGCACCAGTGCCAAGTTGGGCTGGTTTGATAGTACCAAGTGGCTCCTGCAATCTGCCATCAAAAAGTTGGCAGGCGAGTTTTGTTTTCCAGGGAAAAGCGCCGTTGTTTGTGTTTGGGGGCCTGTGGTTGGGAGTGGCCAGCTGGCTCCTTAGAACCCACGATACGCAGGATGGTTCCCAGACCTGAGTTGGCACCAGTGCCAAGTTGGGCTGGTTTGATGGTGCAAAGTGGCTCCTGCAATCTGCCATCCAGAAGCGGGGCAGCTGAATTTTGTTTGCCAGAGAAAAAGGCTGTTGTTTGTGTTTCGGGGCCTGTGGCTGGCAGTGGCCGGCTGGCTCCTGAAAATCCATGATACACCGCATGGTTCCCAGACCCAAGGTGGCATCAGTGCCAAGTAGGGCTGGTTTCATAGTACCCAGTGGCTCCTGCAATCTGCCATCCAGAAGAGGGGCAGTTGAGTTTTGTTTTCCAGAGAAAAGGGCCGTGGTTTGTGTTTGGGGCCTATGGCTGAGAGTGACCGGCTGGCCCCTGAAAATCCACGATAGGAAGGATGGTTCCCAGATCCAAGGTGGCAGCAGTGCCATGTTGTGCTGGTGTGATAGTCCCAAGTGGCTCCTGCAATCTGCCATCCAGAAGCGGGGCAGCTGAATTTTGTTTGCCAGACAAAAAGTCTGTGGTTTGTGTTTGGGGGCCTGTGGCTGGGAGTGGCCGGCTGGCTCCTGAAAATCCATGATACGCAGCATGGTTCCCAGACCCAAGGTGGCACCAGTGCCAAGTGGGGCTGGTTTCACAGTGTCAAGTGCCTCCTGCAATCTCCCATCCAGAAGCGGGGCAGCTGAGTTTTGTTTGCCTGTGAAACGGGCCGTTGTTTTTAATTGGGGTCTGTGGCCGAGAGTGTTCGGCTGGCTCCTGACAACCCACAATACGCAGGATGGTTCCCAGACCCAAGGTGGCACCAGTGCCAAGTCGGGCTGGTTTGATAGTACCAAGTGGCTCCTGCAATCTGCCATCCAGAAGCGGTGCAGTTGAGTTTTGTTTGCCAGAGAAAAGGGCCGTGGGTTGTGTTTGGGGGCATATGGCTGGGAGTGGCCGGCTGTCTCATTAAAAAGATCGATACGCAGGATGGTTCCCAGACCCAAGGGGGCACCAGTGCCAAGTCGGGCTGTTTTTATAGTACCAAGTGCGTCCTGCAATTTGCCATCCAGAAGAGGGGCAGTTGAGTTTTGTTTGCCAGAGAATAGCGCCGTTGTTTGTGTTTGGGGGCTTGTGGCTCGTAGTGGCCGACTGGCGCCTTAGAATCTGTGTTACGCAGCATGGTTCCCAGACCCAAGGTGGCACCAGTGCCAAGTTGGGCTGGTTTGATAGTACCAAGTGGCTCCTGCAATCTGCCATCCAGAAGCGGGGTAGCTTACTTTTGTTTGCCAGGGAAACGGGCCGAGGTTTGTGACTGGGGACCTATGGCTGGGAGTGACCGGCTGGCTCCTGGAAAGCTACAATAGGCAGGATGGTTACCAGACCCATGGTGGCACCAGTGCCAAGTTGGGCTGGTTTGATAGTACCAAGTGGCTCCTGCAATCTGCCATCAAAAAGTTGGCAGGCGAGTTTTGTTTTCCAGGGAAAAGCGACATTGTTTGTATTTGGGGGCCTGTGGCTGGGAGTGACCGGCTGGCTCCTTTGAACCCACGATACGCAGGATGGTTCCCAGACCCAAGGTGGCACCAGTGCCAAGTTTTGCTGGTTTGATACTACCAAGTGCGTCCTGCAATCTGCCATCCAGAAGCGGGGCAGCTTAATTTTGTTTGCCAGGGAAACGGGCCGTGGGTTTTGTTTGGGGGCATATAGCTGAGAGTGGCCGGCTGGCTCCTGAAAATCCACGCTAGGCAGCATGGTTCCCAGATGCAATGTGGCACCAGTGCCAAGTCGGGCTGGTTTGATGGTGCAAAGTGGCTCCTGCAATCTGCCATCCAGAAGCGAGGCAGCTGATTTTTGTTTGCCAGAGGAAAATTCTGTGGATTGTTTTTGGGGGCATATTGCTGGGAGTGGCCGGCTGGCTCCTTAAAATGCTCGATACGCATGATGGTTCCCAGGCCCAAGGTGTCACCACTACCAAGTCGGCCTGCGGTTTTAGTATCAAGTTCATCCTGCAATTTGCCATCCAGAAGAGGGGCAGTTGAGTTTTGTTTGCCAGAGAAACGGGCCGAGGTTTCTGTTTGGGGACATATGGCTGAGAGTGGCCGGCTGGCCCCTGAATATCCACGATACAGAGCATGGTTCCCAGATCCAAGGTGGCACCAGTGCCAAGTCGGGCTGGTTTGATAGTACCAAGTGTCTCCTGCAATCTGCCATCCAGAAGCAGGGCAGCTTACTTTTGTTTGCCAGAGAAATAGGCCTAGGTTTTTGTTTGGGGGCCTGTGGCTAGGAGTGGCCGGCTGGCTCCTTAGAATCCACGATACGCAGGATGGTTCCCAGACCCAAGGTGGCACCAGTGCCAAGTCGGGCTGGTTTGATTACACCAAGTGCCTCCTGCAATCTCCCATCCAGAAGCGGGGCAGCTGAGTTTTGTTTGCCTGTGAAACGGGCCGTTGTTTTTAATTGGGGTCTGTGGCCGAGAGTGTTCGGCTGGCTCCTGACAACCCACAATACGCAGGATGGTTCCCAGACCCAAGGTGGCACCAGTGCCAAGTCGGGCTGGTTTGATAGTACCAAGTGGCTCCTGCAATCTGCCATCCAGAAGCGGTGCAGTTGAGTTTTGTTTGCCAGAGAAAAGGGCCGTGGGTTGTGTTTGGGGGCATATGGCTGGGAGTGGCCGGCTGTCTCATTAAAAAGATCGATACGCAGGATGGTTCCCAGACCCAAGGGGGCACCAGTGCCAAGTCGGGCTGTTTTTATAGTACCAAGTGCGTCCTGCAATTTGCCATCCAGAAGAGGGGCAGTTGAGTTTTGTTTGCCAGAGAATAGCGCCGTTGTTTGTGTTTGGGGGCTTGTGGCTCGTAGTGGCCGACTGGCGCCTTAGAATCTGTGTTACGCAGCATGGTTCCCAGACCCAAGGTGGCACCAGTGCCAAGTTGGGCTGGTTTGATAGTACCAAGTGGCTCCTGCAATCTGCCATCCAGTAGCGGGGCAGCTGAATTTTGTTTGCCAGAGAAAAAGGCTGTTGTTTGTGTTTCGGGGCCTGTGGCTGGCAGTGGCCGGCTGGCTCCTGAAAATCCATGATACGCAGCATGGTTCCCAGACCCAAGGTGGCATCAGTGCCAAGTAGGGCTGGTTTCATAGTACCCAGTGGCTCCTGCAATCTGCCATCCAGAAGAGGGGCAGTTGAGTTTTGTTTTCCAGAGAAAAGGGCCGTGGTTTGTGTTTGGGGCCTATGGCTGAGAGTGACCGGCTGGCCCCTGAAAATCCACGATAGGAAGGATGGTTCCCAGATCCAAGGTGGCAGCAGTGCCATGTTGTGCTGGTGTGATAGTCCCAAGTGGCTCCTGCAATCTGCCATCCAGAAGCGGGGCAGCTGAATTTTGTTTGCCAGACAAAAAGGCTGTGGTTTGTGTTTGGGGGCCTGTGGCTGGCAGTGGCCGGCTGGCTCCTGAAAATCCATGATACGCAGCATGGTTCCCAGACCCAAGGTGGCACCAGTGCCAAGTGGGGCTGGTTTCACAGTGTCAAGTGCCTCCTGCAATCTCCCATCCAGAAGCGGGGCAGCTGAGTTTTGTTTGCCTGTGAAACGGGCCGTTGTTTTTAATTGGGGTCTGTGGCCGAGAGTGTTCGGCTGGCTCCTGACAACCCACAATACGCAGGATGGTTCCCAGACCCAAGGTGGCACCAGTGCCAAGTCGGGCTGGTTTGATAGTACCAAGTGGCTCCTGCAATCTGCCATCCAGAAGCGGTGCAGTTGAGTTTTGTTTGCCAGAGAAAAGGGCCGTGGGTTGTGTTTGGGGCCATATGGCTGGGAGCGGCCGGCTGTCTCATTAAAAATATCGATACGCAGGATGGTTCCCAGACCCAAGGGGGCACCAGTGCCAAGTCGGGCTGTTTTTATAGTACCAAGTGCGTCCTGCAATTTGCCATCCAGAAGAGGGGCAGTTGAGTTTTGTTTGCCAGAGAATAGCGCCGTTGTTTGTGTTTGGGGGCTTGTGGCTCGTAGTGGCCGACTGGCGCCTTAGAATCTGTGTTACGCAGCATGGTTCCCAGACCCAAGGTGGCACCAGTGCCAAGTTGGGCTGGTTTGATAGTACCAAGTGGCTCCTGCAATCTGCCATCCAGAAGCGGGGTAGCTTACTTTTGTTTGCCAGGGAAACGGGCCGAGGTTTGTGACTGGGGACCTATGGCTGGGAGTGACCGGCTGGCTCCTGGAAAGCTACAATAGGCAGGATGGTTACCAGACCCATGGTGGCACCAGTGCCAAGTTGGGCTGGTTTGATAGTACCAAGTGGCTCCTGCAATCTGCCATCAAAAAGTTGGCAGGCGAGTTTTGTTTTCCAGGGAAAAGCGACATTGTTTGTATTTGGGGGCCTGTGGCTGGGAGTGACCGGCTGGCTCCTTTGAACCCACGATACGCAGGATGGTTCCCAGACCCAAGGTGGCACCAGTGCCAAGTTTTGCTGGTTTGATACTACCAAGTGCGTCCTGCAATCTGCCATCCAGAAGCGGGGCAGCTTAATTTTGTTTGCCAGGGAAACGGGCCGTGGGTTTTGTTTGGGGGCATATAGCTGAGAGTGGCCGGCTGGCTCCTGAAAATCCACGCTAGGCAGCATGGTTCCCAGATGCAATGTGGCACCAGTGCCAAGTCGGGCTGGTTTGATGGTGCAAAGTGGCTCCTGCAATCTGCCATCCAGAAGCGAGGCAGCTGATTTTTGTTTGCCAGAGGAAAATTCCGTGGATTGTTTTTGGGGGCATATTGCTGGGAGTGGCCGGCTGGCTCCTTAAAATGCTCGATACGCATGATGGTTCCCAGGCCCAAGGTGTCACCACTACCAAGTCGGCCTGCGGTTTTAGTATCAAGTTCATCCTGCAATTTGCCATCCAGAAGAGGGGCAGTTGAGTTTTGTTTGCCAGAGAAACGGGCCGAGGTTTCTGTTTGGGGACATATGGCTGAGAGTGGCCGGCTGGCCCCTGAATATCCACGATACAGAGCATGGTTCCCAGATCCAAGGTGGCACCAGTGCCAAGTCGGGCTGGTTTGATAGTACCAAGTGTCTCCTGCAATCTGCCATCCAGAAGCAGGGCAGCTTACTTTTGTTTGCCAGAGAAATAGGCCTAGGTTTTTGTTTGGGGGCCTGTGGCTAGGAGTGGCCGGCTGGCTCCTAAGAATCCACGATACGCAGGATGTTTCCCAGACCCAAGGTGGCACCAGTGCCAAGTCGGGCTGGTTTGATAGTACCAAGTGGCTCCTGCAAACTCCATCAAAAAGTTGGCAGGCGTGTTTTGTTTTCCAGGGAACAGCGCCGTTGATTTTGTTTGGGGGCCTGTGGCTGGGAGTGGCCGGCTGGCTCCTTAGAATCCACGATACGCAGGATGGTTCCCAGACTCAAGGTGGCACCAGTGCCAAGTCGGGCTGGTTTGATAGTACCAAGTGGCTCCTGCAATCTGCCATCCAGAAGTGAGGCAGCTAAGTTTTGTTTGCGAGAAAAAAGGGCCGTGGTTTTTGTTGGGGGCCTGTGGCTGGGAGTAGCCGGCTGGCTCCTTAAAATCCACGATAGGCAGGATGGTTCCCAGACCCAAGGTGGCACCAGTGCCAAGTCGGGCTGGTTTGATAGTACCAAGTGGCTCCTGCAATCTGCCATCCAGAAGCGGGGCAGCTGAGTTTTGTTTGCCAGAGAAAAAGGCTGTGGTTTGTGTTTGGGGGCCTGTGGCTGGCAGTGGCCGGCTGGCTCCTGAAAATCCACGATACGCAGCATGGTTCCCAGACCCAAGGTGGCACCAGTGCCAAGTGGGGCTCGTTTGACAGTGTCAAGTGCCTCCTGCAATCTCCCATCCAGAAGCGGGGCAGCTGAGTTTTTTTTGCCAGGGAAACGGACCTTTGTTTTTGATTGGGCTCTGTGGCCGAGAGTGGTCGGCTGTCTCCTGACAATCCACAATACGCAGGATGGTTCCCAGACCCAAGGTGGCACCAGTGCCAAGTCGGGCTGGTTTGATAGTACCAAGTGTCTCCTGCAATCTACCATCCAGAAGCGGGGCAGCTGAGTTTTGTTTGCCAGAGAAAAGGGCCGTGGGTTGTGTTTGGGGGCATATGGCTGGGAGTGGCCACCTGGCTCCTTAAAATGCACGATACGCCGCATGGTAACCAGACGCAAGGTGGCACCAGTGCCAAGTCAGGCTGTTTTTGTAGTACCCAGTGGCTCCTGCAATTTGCCATCCAGAAGCGGGGCAGTTGAATTTTGTTTGCTAGAGAAAAGGGCTGTGGTTTGTGTTTGGGGGCCTATGGCTGAGAGTGGCCGGCTGGCCCCTGAAAATCAACGATAGGCAGGATGGTTCCCAGATCCAAGGTGGCACCAGTGCCAAGTAAGGCTGGTTGTATGGTTCAAAGTAACTCCTGCAATCTGCCATCCAGAAGCGGGACAGCTGAGTTTTTTTTGCCAGAGAAAAGGTCCATGGTTTCTTTTTGGGGCATACGGCTGGGAATTGCCGGCTGGCTCCTTAAAATGCTCGATACGCAGGATGGTTCCCAGAGCCAAGGTGGCACCACTGCCAAGTCGGGCTCTTTTTGTAGTACCAAGTGCGTCCTGCAATTTGCCATCCAGAAGAGGGGCAGTTGAGTTTTGTTTGCCAGAGAAAAGGGCCGTTGTTTGTGTTTGGGGGCCTGTGGCTGGGAGTGTTCGGCTGGTTCCTGAATATGTACGATACGCAGGATTGTTCCCAGATCCAAGGTGGCAGCAGTGCCATGTTGTGCTGGTGTGATAGTCCCAAGTGGCTCCTGCAATCTGCCATCCAGAAGTGGGGCAGCTGATTTTTGTTTGCCAGAGAAAAGGTCCGTGGTTTGTTTTTGGGGGCATATGGCTGAGAGTGGCCGGCTGGCCCCTGAAAATCCACGATACACAGGATGGTTCCCAGATCCAAGGTGGCACCTGTGCCAAGTCGGGCTGATTTGATAGTACTAAGTAGCTCCTGCAATCTGCCATGCAGAAGCGGGGCAGCTTACTTTTGTTTGCCAGGGAAACGGGCCGAGGTTTGTGTTGGGGGCCTATGGCTGAGAGTGACCGGCTGGCTCCTGAAAAGCTACAATAGGCAGGATGGTGACCAGACCCATGGTGGCACCAGTGCCAAGTTGGGCTGGTTTGATAGTACCAAGTGGTTCCTGCAATCTGCCATCCAGAAGCAGGGCAGCTGAGTTTTGTTTGCCAGAGAAAAGGGCCTTGGTTTGTGTTTGGGGGCATATGGCTGGGTGTGGCCAGCTGGCTCCTTAAAATGCACGATATGCAACATGGCTCCCAGACCCAAGGTGGCACAAGTGCCAAGTTGGGCTGGTTTGATAGTACCAAGTGGCTCCTGCAATCTTCCATGATCACGTGGAGAAATACTTTCTGGTTTCAGCCTCATGCTCTTTCTTCTCTCCCTCAACTTCTCTATCACCTCTCATCTGGTTCACATGCGCTGTCTTCAAGGTCCACAGGCTACTTTTCACAGAATCTTCTGGCCTGATGAAGTAAGGATGATGAATAGAACAGAGCTGGGATCTATTTTCCAGTTTGGATAAAATGCATTCTGCACACAAATCCAAGGAGAACGGGCTGCCCCGATGCCCAGAAAATCTTTCACTCCTGCTAGTGTTCTACGTCAACCGCAACTTAGTCTGAAAGAAAAGCTTTTTCTCTGAGAGCATCTGAGAGGTTTGCATGAAGCACTGATATCTGACATATGCAATTTTGAATAGGAGAGGAAAAAGAAAATGGCAAGGAGTTTTTAATTTTAGTGGTTTCAATTTTAATTTCCGTGCACTTTTTCAAAACTTGTCAGCTCAAATGCCCATCAACATCTTTTAGTCATCTGTAAGTCAGTATTCATATAAAATGTGCTTCAAATCCAAAGAATTTCAAATTTGCACTCCAAGCTTCTATGCCTAGATTTATGATTTCCTACACATATTAGATGAAAGGAAGGCCTTTTTTACTGTGGGAGTGCTGGAACACTGGAACAGGTTGCCCAGAGAAGTTGTGGGTGTCCCATCCCTGAAAGTATTCAAGGTCACCTTGGACGGGGCTTGGAGCAGCAACAAAGGAGAAGCTTGATGGTAGAGAAACAAAGTTGGACTATAGAAGAAACTCGGATTGAAGTATAGGATCAAGTTTTCTCTCAGCTCTTGGGGTAAATTCAAAGTTGTACAAAATGACATTTATCTGTGCTATTCACTACTGTAACAGAAAGTTTCATGAAAACTGTACAGAAGATAGTAAATTTTAAAAGAGATAAGAATTACAGCATAAAATCCATGGGATAGGTTACAACATGAGACACTCTCTAAGAGAAAATCTCTGTGTTTCAGCACTTCATCGGGGTAAGATTTCATGAAGTGCCAAAGAAGGCGGCAAAATATCATTCGGGACATTATTTACTGGAATTCAGCCTGGCCATTAGTAGGAACTGCCTTTGAACATATCATGTAGATATACCACACACACTTTCCCTTCACTGAAAAATTACTGTTTACAACAAATAAGCAATTGACGATCAAAATTGATTGAAAGCATCTTAAACATGTCAAGTATTTCATTGTAGATGATCTGTGATCCAAATGCTTCTTCCACCTTCGAGAGGGACAGAAGAATTCTTCCATATCATGATGGTTTAAAATTGTATCAACCAATGTTTTCTGCTGAAAAGATATCATCTATTTTTTTCTATTTTTGGAAGAAAATATTCCTAGACATACAACAGGTGAGAACTAAGTAATTTTAAAGAAACAAATGAAATGAAAATATTCTGTAAATAGAATGAAATGAAAAGCTGTGTTTTAAATAGGAGCTAAATATTAAACAGAATTTTTGTACCAGGCATTTGAATTACTGCACCAGCTCTTTTGCCCATCAAGAGAGGCATTTAGCATTTCAGTCTTTTCCAAGGTGTTCATGATCTGCTATGCTGATCTCTGTGTGTGCCTAGGTGTGTGTGGAGGGGGGGGCATATGAAGGGGAGTGTGTATGTTTGCTTTACAATTGTTGTGGCAGATTCATGCCTCAGCTCCACATTTTGTTTTAAAAAGGTCACACCGAGTGGATATGAAGTTTACTATCAACAAGAGATCGATTCCCAAATCATCCATTTGACTCTCCCTTATAAATCATGTGCTTTGTTGCATATTTTATCAAATATACTTTCAAGCCAGATGGAGGAAGGAGGATGTGGGAATCCCTCCACCATCTTGCAACTTTTATGTAAGTAGGTTTTCAAGAAAATCATCATTTCTCTTTTAAATATGTCTGGAACAGGCATGATGGTAGTGTCAACCTGTTGGAGTTTTTGTTGCTGGAAGAAGTTGTACAAAAGGATTGGTTTTTACATTGACCAGTTACTGAATCAAGCGCAGGAATACATTGGAAATTTAGCTGGGGGTTCCTTTTCCCAGCAGACTACTTCTAGAACGAGCTTGTACACTGAAGCTGACTCTTTTGCTCTCTTTTTGTTTCTTTCCTATTTTCTTGGCTTCTTTGCCACTATCTAGACAATTTTGGAACTTTGTTCCCAACTAAAATGGTTTCAATAGTCTGATTGTGATCATACATTTTTACAAGGAATTTTTAAAATCTTTCCTCGAGTCCAGAAAGTCAAGGACTTAGATCTTTTTCTTCCCTTATCAATATTGCCATGAAATTGATAAATAAAGACCAACTCTTTATTTTTGTTTTTAACCCACGTAGATAATTCCCATCCATTAATCCATTTTGTGGACCAATAGCTGCCATTCTGATGGAAGCTGTCACTTCTTAACAATAGGCATTCTGTGACTATGTTGACAGCACTTTGGGTGAAGATCCTAACTGGTCTTAGATATACATAGGGAGAAATTTGCTCAGCCAGTGTCAGTCTTAAGCATGCGTATCAGAAGATCTTTCTAGAGCTGGGAATTTTCCCATGAAAGGGATTCAGTTAGGGAAGAGACACTTGTGCCAGAGTTTTACATTCTTCTTGAACACTGCTTAAGGAACTTAGATGCCATGTCCATTTGGATCTCTGTCTGCACAGAACTTTGTCATGCCAGTGCTTTGAAATGCATCTTGAAGAGAATTCACTAGCACAGAATGAAAGAGAGTGGAAGGGGTTGGTGGGGCTAACCAGGCCCAACCCCCCTGCCTAAACCAGGATACCTAGAGCCTCTTGCCCAGGATTCTATCTGGGTGTACTTTTAATGTCTTCAAAGATCCAGGCTCCACAATCTTTCTGGGCAGTCTGTGCCGTGGTTCAGTCACCCTGACAGTAAAGAAACATTTACTGATGTTCAAAGGCAATCTCCTGTATTTCAGTGTGTGCCCACTGCCTCTTGTCTTTTCCCTCAGCATCACTGAAAAGACACTGATTCCCTCCCCTTTGCACTATTGCTTCCATATGTATGTGTGATGCCATGTAGAGGTACGTCAAAAACCTCCCTGAAGCCCAGGCAGATAATATTCCCTTCATCTACCAGTCAAGTTGATTCATCAGAGGAGTTTAAAGTGATGTTCAGCATGAAATTCCCCTGAAAAATCATGCTAACTACATTATTTGGTCATCTGTCATGTGCCTGGCAAGGATTTCCAGGAAGAGCTGCTTCATCAACTTCCTGGGGATAAAAAAGAGGCTGGCTGGTTTGTACTATGGCGAGTCCTCTTAATTGCCTTTTTTGAAGATGGGTGTCATTTGCTAACATCCACTCTTTAGCCTCTCTTGTCGTCTACATCTTAGCAAAACGCTTTTCCACTATGTCTGGCTAGGAAAAACTGTGCCAGCACAGAAAACATCTCCCATCGTGTTCTAGAAGTTGCACGGATGTCTGCCAAGTGTTTGGCAGGAAGAAAAGAAAAGTTGTCCAAAACAGCTTCCAATCGAATGTTCCTGTGATTGGAAAAGTCAGGAGAGTGCAAAGGTACTGTTTTCTATCAGTTGGCAAGGTGCGCACACAATCCCAGTGTTGTACAGCTTGCTTCTTCACCTTCCCGAAGCTGCCGCTCTCGCCGGCTGCCGGAGCCCAAGAAGCGGCTTCTTCGCGCAAAGACGATTGTGCCGCTCACAGTGCTCTCCTTAGCGCGGCTTCTGCCGAAAGACGCCCGGCAGCGGCTCTTACCTCCGGAGAGCGCCCTACCTTCGTCTTTAGCTCCTCTTCTCATCTACACCTCGGCAAAAAGCTTCTCCACTATGTCTGGCTAGGAAAAACTGTGCCAGCACAGAAAACATCTCCCATCGTGTTCTAGAAGTTGCACGGATGTCTGCCAAGTGTTTGGCAGGAAGAAAAGAAAAGTTGTCCAAAACAGCTTCCAATCGAATGTTCCTGTGATTGGAAAAGTCAGGAGAGTGCAAAGGTACTGTTTTCTATCAGTTGGCAAGGTGCGCACACAATCCCAGTGTTGTACAGCTTGCTTCTTCACCTTCCCGAAGCTGCCGCTCTCGCCGGCTGCCGGAGCCCAAGAAGCGGCTTCTTCGCGCAAAGACGATTGTGCCGCTCACAGTGCTCTCCTTAGCGCGGCTTCTGCCGAAAGACGCCCGGCAGCGGCTCTTACCTCCGGAGAGCATCCTACCTTCGTCTTTCGCGTCTTTTGTAGTCTACATCTTAGCAAAACGCTTTTCCACTATGTCTGGCTAGGAAAAACTGTGCCAGCACAGAAAACATCTCCCATCGTGTTCTAGAAGTTGCACGGATGTCTGCCAAGTGTTTGGCAGGAAGAAAAGAAAAGTTGTCCAAAACAGCTTCCAATCGAATGTTCCTGTGATTGGAAAAGTCAGGAGAGTGCAAAGGTACTGTTTTCTATCAGTTGGCAAGGTGCGCACACAATCCCAGTGTTGTACAGCTTGCTTCTTCACCTTCCCGAAGCTGCCGCTCTCGCCGGCTGCCGGAGCCCAAGAAGCGGCTTCTTCGCGCAAAGACGATTGTGCCGCTCACAGTGCTCTCCTTAGCGCGGCTTCTGCCGAAAGACGCCCGGCAGCGGCTCTTACCTCCGGAGAGCATCCTACCTTCGTCTTTCGCGTCTTTTGTAGTCTACATCTTAGCAAAACGCTTTTCCACTATGTCTGGCTAGGAAAAACTGTGCCAGCACAGAAAACATCTCCCATCGTGTTCTAGAAGTTGCACGGATGTCTGCCAAGTGTTTGGCAGGAAGAAAAGAAAAGTTGTCCAAAACAGCTTCCAATCGAATGTTCCTGTGATTGGAAAAGTCAGGAGAGTGCAAAGGTACTGTTTTCTATCAGTTGGCAAGGTGCGCACACAATCCCAGTGTTGTACAGCTTGCTTCTTCACCTTCCCGAAGCTGCCGCTCTCGCCGGCTGCCGGAGCCCAAGAAGCGGCTTCTTCGCGCAAAGACGATTGTGCCGCTCACAGGGCTCTCCTTAGCGCGGCTTCTGCCGAAAGACGCCCGGCAGCGGCTCTTACCTCCGGAGAGCATCCTACCTTCGTCTTTCGCGTCTTTTGTAGTCTACATCTTAGCAAAACGCTTTTCCACTATGTCTGGCTAGGAAAAACTGTGCCAGCACAGAAAACATCTCCCATCGTGTTCTAGAAGTTGCACGGATGTCTGCCAAGTGTTTGGCAGGAAGAAAAGAAAAGTTGTCCAAAACAGCTTCCAATCGAATGTTCCTGTGATTGGAAAAGTCAGGAGAGTGCAAAGGTACTGTTTTCTATCAGTTGGCAAGGTGCGCACACAATCCCAGTGTTGTACAGCTTGCTTCTTCACCTTCCCGAAGCTGCCGCTCTCGCCGGCTGCCGGAGCCGAAGAATCGGCTTCTTCGCGCAAAGACGATTGTGCCGCTCACAGTGCTCTCCTTAGCGCGGCTTCTGCCGAAAGACGCCCGGCAGCGGCTCTTACCTCCGGAGAGCATCCTACCTTCGTCTTTCTCGTCTTTTGTAGTCTACATCTTAGCAAAACGCTTTTCCACTATGTCTGGCTAGGAAAAACTGTGCCAGCACAGAAAACATCTCCCATCGTGTTCTAGAAGTTGCACGGATGTCTGCCAAGTGTTTGGCAGGAAGAAAAGTTGTCCAAAACAGCTTCCAATCGAATGTTCATGTGATTGGAAAAGTCAGGAGAGTGCAAAGGTACTGTTTTCTATCAGTTGGCAAGGTGCGCACACAATCCCAGTGTTGTACAGCTTGCTTCTTCACCTTCCCGAAGCTGCCGCTCTCGCCGGCTGCCGGAGCCCAAGAAGCGGCTTCTTCGCGCAAAGACGATTGTGCCGCTCACAGGGCTCTCCTTAGCGCGGCTTCTGCCGAAAGACGCCCGGCAGCGGCTCTTACCTCCGGAGAGCATCCTACCTTCGTCTTTCGCGTCTTTTGTAGTCTACATCTTAGCAAAACGCTTTTCCACTATGTCTGGCTAGGAAAAACTGTGCCAGCACAGAAAACATCTCCCATCGTGTTCTAGAAGTTGCACGGATGTCTGCCAAGTGTTTGGCAGGAAGAAAAGAAAAGTTGTCCAAAACAGCTTCCAATCGAATGTTCCTGTGATTGGAAAAGTCAGGAGAGTGCAAAGGTACTGTTTTCTATCAGTTGGCAAGGTGCGCACACAATCCCAGTGTTGTACAGCTTGCTTCTTCACCTTCCCGAAGCTGCCGCTCTCGCCGGCTGCCGGAGCCCAAGAAGCGGCTTCTTCGCGCAAAGACGATTGTGCCGCTCACAGTGCTCTCCTTAGCGCGGCTTCTGCCGAAAGACGCCCGGCAGCGGCTCTTACCTCCTGAGAGTGGCAGCTTCGGGAAGGTGAAGAAGCAAGCTGTACAACACTGGGATTGTGTGCGCACCTTGCCAACTGATAGAAAACAGTACCTTTGCACTCTCCTGACTTCTCCAATCACATGAACATTCGATTGGAAGCTGTTTTGGACAACTTTTCTTTTCTTCCTCCCAAACACTTGGCAGACATCCGTGCAACTTCTAGAACACGATGGGAGATGTTTTCTGTGCTGGCACGGGTTTTCCTAGCCAGACATAGTGGAAAAGCGTTTTGCTAAGATGTAGACTACAAAAGACGCGAAAGACGAAGGTAGGATGCTCTCCGGAGGTAAGAGCCGCTGCCGGGCGTCTTTCGGCAGAAGCCGCGCTAAGGAGAGCCCTGTGAGCGGCACAATCGTCTTTGCGCGAAGAAGCCGCTTCTTGGGCTCCGGCAGCCGGCGAGAGCGGCAGCTTCGGGAAGGTGAAGAAGCAAGCTGTACAACACTGGGATTGTGTGCGCACCTTGCCAACTGATAGAAAACAGTACCTTTGCACTCTCCTGACTTTTCCAATCACAGGAACATTCGATTGGAAGCTGTTTTGGACAACTTTTCTTTTCTTCCTGCCAAACACTTGGCAGACATCCGTGCAACTTCTAGAACACGATGGGAGATGTTTTCTGTGCTGGCACAGTTTTTCCTAGCCAGACATAGTGGAAAAGCGTTTTGCTAAGATGTAGACTACAAAAGACGAGAAAGACGAAGGTAGGATGCTCTCCGGAGGTAAGAGCCGCTGCCGGGCGTCTTTCGGCAGAAGCCGCGCTAAGGAGAGCCCTGTGAGCGGCACAATCGTCTTTGCGCGAAGAAGCCGCTTCTTGGGCTCCGGCAGCCGGCGAGAGCGGCAGCTTCGGGAAGGTGAAGAAGCAAGCTGTACAACACTGGGATTGTGTGCGCACCTTGCCAACTGATAGAAAACAGTACCTTTGCACTCTCCTGACTTTTCCAATCACAGGAACATTCGATTGGAAGCTGTTTTGGACAACTTTTCTTTTCTTCCTGCCAAACACTTGGCAGACATCCGTGCAACTTCTAGAACACGATGGGAGATGTTTTCTGTGCTGGCACAGTTTTTCCTAGCCAGACATAGTGGAAAAGCGTTTTGCTAAGATGTAGACTACAAAAGACGCGAAAGACGAAGGTAGGATGCTCTCCGGAGGTAAGAGCCGCTGCCGGGCGTCTTTCGGCAGAAGCCGCGCTAAGGAGAGCACTGTGAGCGGCACAATCGTCTTTGCGCGAAGAAGCCGCTTCTTGGGCTCCGGCAGCCGGCGAGAGCGGCAGCTTCGGGAAGGTGAAGAAGCAAGCTGTACAACACTGGGATTGTGTGCGCACCTTGCCAACTGATAGAAAACAGTACCTTTGCACTCTCCTGACTTTTCCAATCACAGGAACATTCGATTGGAAGCTGTTTTGGACAACTTTTCTTTTCTTCCTGCCAAACACTTGGCAGACATCCGTGCAACTTCTAGAACACGATGGGAGATGTTTTCTGTGCTGGCACAGTTTTTCCAACCAGACATAGTGGAGAAGCTTTTTGCCGAGGTGTAGATGAGAAGATGAGCTAAAGACGAAGGTAGGATGCTCTCCGGAGGTAAGAGCCGCTGCCGGGCGTCTTTCGGCAGAAGCCGCGCTAAGGAGAGCACTGTGAGCGGCACAATCGTCTTTGCGCGAAGAAGCCGCTTCTTGGGCTCCGGCAGCCGGCGAGAGCGGCAGCTTCGGGAAGGTGAAGAAGCAAGCTGTACAACACTGGGATTGTGTGCGCACCTTGCCAACTGATAGAAAACAGTACCTTTGCACTCTCCTGACTTTTCCAATCACAGGAACATTCGATTGGAAGCTGTTTTGGACAACTTTTCTTTTCTTCCTGCCAAACACTTGGCAGACATCCGTGCAACTTCTAGAACACGATGGGAGATGTTTTCTGTGCTGGCACAGTTTTTCCTAGCCAGACATAGTGGAGAAGCTTTTTGCCGAGGTGTAGATGAGAAGAGGAGCTAAAGACGAAGGTAGGGTGCTCTCCGGAGGTAAGAGCCGCTGCCGGGCGTCTTTCGGCAGAAGCCGCGCTAAGGAGAGCACTGTGAGCGGCACAATCGTCTTTGCGCGAAGAAGCCGCTTCTTGGGCTCCGGCAGCCGGCGAGAGCGGCAGCTTCGGGAAGGTGAAGAAGCAAGCTGTACAACACTGGGATTGTGTGCGCACCTTGCCAACTGATAGAAAACAGTACCTTTGCACTCTCCTGACTTTTCCAATCACAGGAACATTCGATTGGAAGCTGTTTTGGACAACTTTTCTTTTCTTCCTGCCAAACACTTGGCAGACATCCGTGCAACTTCTAGAACACGATGGGAGATGTTTTCTGTGCTGGCACAGTTTTTCCTAGCCAGACATAGTGGAAAAGCGTTTTGCTAAGATGTAGACTACAAAAGACGCGAAAGACGAAGGTAGGATGCTCTCCGGAGGTAAGAGCCGCTGCCGGGCGTCTTTCGGCAGAAGCCGCGCTAAGGAGAGCACTGTGAGCGGCACAATCGTCTTTGCGCGAAGAAGCCGCTTCTTGGGCTCCGGCAGCCGGCGAGAGCGGCAGCTTCGGGAAGGTGAAGAAGCAAGCTGTACAACACTGGGATTGTGTGCGCACCTTGCCAACTGATAGAAAACAGTACCTTTGCACTCTCCTGACTTTTCCAATCACAGGAACATTCGATTGGAAGCTGTTTTGGACAACTTTTCTTTTCTTCCTGCCAAACACTTGGCAGACATCCGTGCAACTTCTAGAACACGATGGGAGATGTTTTCTGTGCTGGCACAGTTTTTCCTAGCCAGACATAGTGGAGAAGCTTTTTGCCGAGGTGTAGATGAGAAGAGGAGCTAAAGAGGAAGGTAGGATGCTCTCCGGAGGTAAGAGCCGCTGCCGGGCGTCTTTCGGCAGAAGCCGCGCTAAGGAGAGCACTGTGAGCGGCACAATCGTCTTTGCGCGAAGAAGCCGCTTCTTGGGCTCCGGCAGCCGGCGAGAGCGGCAGCTTCGGGAAGGTGAAGAAGCAAGCTGTACAACACTGGGATTGTGTGCGCACCTTGCCAACTGATAGAAAACAGTACCTTTGCACTCTCCTGACTTTTCCAATCACAGGAACATTCGATTGGAAGCTGTTTTGGACAACTTTTCTTTTCTTCCTGCCAAACACTTGGCAGACATCCGTGCAACTTCTAGAACACGATGGGAGATGTTTTCTGTGCTGGCACAGTTTTTCCTAGCCAGACATAGTGGAGAAGCTTTTTGCCGAGGTGTAGATGAGAAGAGGAGCTAAAGACGAAGGTAGGGTGCTCTCCGGAGGTAAGAGCCGCTGCCGGGCGTCTTTCGGCAGAAGCCGCGCTAAGGAGAGCACTGTGAGCGGCACAATCGTCTTTGCGCGAAGAAGCCGCTTCTTGGGCTCCGGCAGCCGGCGAGAGCGGCAGCTTCGGGAAGGTGAAGAAGCAAGCTGTACAACACTGGGATTGTGTGCGCACCTTGCCAACTGATAGAAAACAGTACCTTTGCACTCTCCTGACTTTTCCAATCACAGGAACATTCGATTGGAAGCTGTTTTGGACAACTTTTCTTTTCTTCCTGCCAAACACTTGGCAGACATCCGTGCAACTTCTAGAACACGATGGGAGATGTTTTCTGTGCTGGCACAGTTTTTCCTAGCCAGACATAGTGGAAAAGCGTTTTGCTAAGATGTAGACGACAAGAGAGGCTAAAGAGTGGATGTTAGCAAATGACACCCATCTTCAAAAAAGGCAATTAAGAGGACTCGCCATAGTACAAACCAGCCAGCCTCTTTTTTATCCCCAGGAAGTTGATGAAGCAGCTCTTCCTGGAAATCCTTGCCAGGCACATGACAGATGACCAAATAATGTAGTTAGCATGATTTTTCAGGGGAATTTCATGCTGAACATCACTTTAAACTCCTCTGATGAATCAACTTGACTGGTAGATGAAGGGAATATTATCTGCCTGGGCTTCAGGGAGGTTTTTGACGTACCTCTACATGGCATCACACATACATATGGAAGCAATAGTGCAAAGGGGAGGGAATCAGTGTCTTTTCAGTGATGCTGAGGGAAAAGACAAGAGGCAGTGGGCACACACTGAAATACAGGAGATTGCCTTTGAACATCAGTAAATGTTTCTTTACTGTCAGGGTGACTGAACCACGGCACAGACTGCCCAGAAAGATTGTGGAGCTTGGATCTTTGAAGACATTAAAAGTACACCCAGATAGAATCCTGGGCAAGAGGCTCTAGGTATCCTGGTTTAGGCAGGGGGGTTGGGCCTGGTTAGCCCCACCAACCCCTTCCACTCTCTTTCATTCTGTGCTAGTGAATTCTCTTCAAGATGCATTTCAAAGCACTGGCATGACAAAGTTCT
This sequence comes from Melospiza melodia melodia, assembly GCF_035770615.1. NCBI lineage: Eukaryota > Metazoa > Chordata > Aves > Passeriformes > Passerellidae > Melospiza > Melospiza melodia. The sequence continues at coordinate 97,645,651 of NC_086196.1, read as the reverse complement.
GTGCAGACAGAGATCCAAATGGACATGGCATCTAAGTTCCTTAAGCAGTGTTCAAGAAGAATGTAAAACTCTGGCACAAGTGTCTCTTCCCTAACTGAATCCCTTTCATGGGAAAATTCCCAGCTCTAGAAAGATCTTCTGATACGCATGCTTAAGACTGACACTGGCTGAGCAAATTTCTCCCTATGTATATCTAAGACCAGTTAGGATCTTCACCCAAAGTGCTGTCAACATAGTCACAGAATGCCTATTGTTAAGAAGTGACAGCTTCCATCAGAATGGCAGCTATTGGTCCACAAAATGGATTAATGGATGGGAATTATCTACGTGGGTTAAAAACAAAAATAAAGAGTTGGTCTTTATTTATCAATTTCATGGCAATATTGATAAGGGAAGAAAAAGATCTAAGTCCTTGACTTTCTGGACTCGAGGAAAGATTTTAAAAATTCCTTGTAAAAATGTATGATCACAATCAGACTATTGAAACCATTTTAGTTGGGAACAAAGTTCCAAAATTGTCTAGATAGTGGCAAAGAAGCCAAGAAAATAGGAAAGAAACAAAAAGAGAGCAAAAGAGTCAGCTTCAGTGTACAAGCTCGTTCTAGAAGTAGTCTGCTGGGAAAAGGAACCCCCAGCTAAATTTCCAATGTATTCCTGCGCTTGATTCAGTAACTGGTCAATGTAAAAACCAATCCTTTTGTACAACTTCTTCCAGCAACAAAAACTCCAACAGGTTGACACTACCATCATGCCTGTTCCAGACATATTTAAAAGAGAAATGATGATTTTCTTGAAAACCTACTTACATAAAAGTTGCAAGATGGTGGAGGGATTCCCACATCCTCCTTCCTCCATCTGGCTTGAAAGTATATTTGATAAAATATGCAACAAAGCACATGATTTATAAGGGAGAGTCAAATGGATGATTTGGGAATCGATCTCTTGTTGATAGTAAACTTCATATCCACTCGGTGTGACCTTTTTAAAACAAAATGTGGAGCTGAGGCATGAATCTGCCACAACAATTGTAAAGCAAACATACACACTCCCCTTCATATGCCCCCCCCTCCACACACACCTAGGCACACACAGAGATCAGCATAGCAGATCATGAACACCTTGGAAAAGACTGAAATGCTAAATGCCTCTCTTGATGGGCAAAAGAGCTGGTGCAGTAATTCAAATGCCTGGTACAAAAATTCTGTTTAATATTTAGCTCCTATTTAAAACACAGCTTTTCATTTCATTCTATTTACAGAATATTTTCATTTCATTTGTTTCTTTAAAATTACTTAGTTCTCACCTGTTGTATGTCTAGGAATATTTTCTTCCAAAAATAGAAAAAAATAGATGATATCTTTTCAGCAGAAAACATTGGTTGATACAATTTTAAACCATCATGATATGGAAGAATTCTTCTGTCCCTCTCGAAGGTGGAAGAAGCATTTGGATCACAGATCATCTACAATGAAATACTTGACATGTTTAAGATGCTTTCAATCAATTTTGATCGTCAATTGCTTATTTGTTGTAAACAGTAATTTTTCAGTGAAGGGAAAGTGTGTGTGGTATATCTACATGATATGTTCAAAGGCAGTTCCTACTAATGGCCAGGCTGAATTCCAGTAAATAATGTCCCGAATGATATTTTGCCGCCTTCTTTGGCGCTTCATGAAATCTTACCCCGATGAAGTGCTGAAACACAGAGATTTTCTCTTAGAGAGTGTCTCATGTTGTAACCTATCCCATGGATTTTATGCTGTAATTCTTATCTCTTTTAAAATTTACTATCTTCTGTACAGTTTTCATGAAACTTTCTGTTACAGTAGTGAATAGCACAGATAAATGTCATTTTGTACAACTTTGAATTTACCCCAAGAGCTGAGAGAAAACTTGATCCTATACTTCAATCCGAGTTTCTTCTATAGTCCAACTTTGTTTCTCTACCATCAAGCTTCTCCTTTGTTGCTGCTCCAAGCCCCGTCCAAGGTGACCTTGAATACTTTCAGGGATGGGACACCCACAACTTCTCTGGGCAACCTGTTCCAGTGTTCCAGCACTCCCACAGTAAAAAAGGCCTTCCTTTCATCTAATATGTGTAGGAAATCATAAATCTAGGCATAGAAGCTTGGAGTGCAAATTTGAAATTCTTTGGATTTGAAGCACATTTTATATGAATACTGACTTACAGATGACTAAAAGATGTTGATGGGCATTTGAGCTGACAAGTTTTGAAAAAGTGCACGGAAATTAAAATTGAAACCACTAAAATTAAAAACTCCTTGCCATTTTCTTTTTCCTCTCCTATTCAAAATTGCATATGTCAGATATCAGTGCTTCATGCAAACCTCTCAGATGCTCTCAGAGAAAAAGCTTTTCTTTCAGACTAAGTTGCGGTTGACGTAGAACACTAGCAGGAGTGAAAGATTTTCTGGGCATCGGGGCAGCCCGTTCTCCTTGGATTTGTGTGCAGAATGCATTTTATCCAAACTGGAAAATAGATCCCAGCTCTGTTCTATTCATCATTCTTACTTCATCAGGCCAGAAGATTCTGTGAAAAGTAGCCTGTGGACCTTGAAGACAGCGCATGTGAACCAGATGAGAGGTGATAGAGAAGTTGAGGGAGAGAAGAAAGAGCATGAGGCTGAAACCAGAAAGTATTTCTCCACGTGATCATGGAAGATTGCAGGAGCCACTTGGTACTATCAAACCAGCCCAACTTGGCACTGGTGCCACCTTGGGTCTGGGAGCCATGTTGCATATCGTGCATTTTAAGGAGCCAGCTGGCCACACCCAGCCATATGCCCCCAAACACAAACCAAGGCCCTTTTCTCTGGCAAACAAAACTCAGCTGCCCTGCTTCTGGATGGCAGATTGCAGGAACCACTTGGTACTATCAAACCAGCCCAACTTGGCACTGGTGCCACCATGGGTCTGGTCACCATCCTGCCTATTGTAGCTTTTCAGGAGCCAGCCGGTCACTCTCAGCCATAGGCCCCGAGACACAAAACTCGGCCCGTTTCCCTGGCAAACAAAAGTAAGCTGCCCCGCTTCTGGATGGCAGATTGCAGGAGCTACTTAGTACTATCAAATCAGCCCGACTTGGCACAGGTGCCACCTTGGATCTGGGAACCATCCTGTGTATCGTGGATTTTCAGGGGCCAGCCAGCCACTCTCAGCCATATGCCCCCAAAAACAAACCACGGACCTTTTCTCTGGCAAACAAAAATCAACTGCCCCACTTCTGGATGGCAGATTGCAGGAGCCACTTGGGACTATCACACCAGCACAACATGGCACTGCTGCCAACTTGGATCTCGGAACAATCCTACGTATCGTACATATTCAGGAACCAGCCGAACACTCCCAGCCACAGGCCCCCAAACACAAACAAAGGCCCATTTCCCTGGAAAACAAAACTCAGCTGCCCCGCTTCTGGATGGCAGTTTGCAGGAGCCACTTGGTACTATCAAACCAGCCCAACTTGGCACTGGTGCCACCTTGGGTCTGGGAACCATCCTGCGTATCGTGGATTTTAAGGAGCCAGCCGGCTACTCCCAGCCACAGGCCCCCAACAAAAACCACGGCCCTTTTTTCTGGCAAACAAAACTTAGCTGCCTCACTTCTGGATGGCAGATTGCAGGAGCCACTTGGTGTAATCAAACCAGCCCGACTTGGCACTGGTGCCACCTTGGGTCTGGGAACCATCCTGCGTATCGTGGATTCTAAGGAGCCAGCCGGCCACTGCCAGCCACAGGCCCCCAAACAAAATCAACGGCGCTGTTCCCTGGAAAACAAAACACGCCTGCCAACTTTTTGATGGAGTTTGCAGGAGCCACTTGGTACTATCAAACCAGCCCGACTTGGCACTGGTGCCACCTTGGGTCTGGGAAACATCCTGCGTATCGTGGATTCTTAGGAGCCAGCCGGCCACTCCTAGCCACAGGCCCCCAAACAAAAACCTAGGCCTATTTCTCTGGCAAACAAAAGTAAGCTGCCCCGCTTCTGGATGGCAGATTGCAGGAGACACTTGGTACTATCAAACCAGCCCAACTTGGCACTGGTGCCACCTTGGATCTGGGAACCATGCTCTGTATCGTGGATATTCAGGGGCCAGCCGGCCACTCTCAGCCATATGTCCCCAAACAGAAACCTCGGCCCGTTTCTCTGGCAAACAAAACTCAACTGCCCCTCTTCTGGATGGCAAATTGCAGGATGAACTTGATACTAAAACCGCAGGCCGACTTGGTAGTGGTGACACCTTGGGCCTGGGAACCATCATGCGTATCGAGCATTTTAAGGAGCCAGCCGGCCACTCCCAGCAATATGCCCCCAAAAACAATCCACGGAATTTTTCTCTGGCAAACAAAATCAGCTGCCCCGCTTCTGGATGGCAGATTGCAGGAGCAACTTTGCACCATCAAACCAGCCGGACTTGGCACTGGTGCCACCTTGCATCTGGGAACCATGCTGCCTAGCGTGGATTTTCAGGAGCCAGCCGGCCACTCTCAGCCATAGGCCCCCAAACAAAACCCACGGCCCGTTTCCCTGGCAAACAAAATTAAGCTGCCCCGCTTCTGGATGGCAGATTGCAGGACGCACTTGGTACTATCAAACCAGCCCGACTTGGCACTGGTGCCACCTTGGGTCTGGGAACCATCATGCGTATCGTGGGTTCAAAGGAGCCAGCCGGCCACTCCCAGCCACAGGCCCCCAAATAGAAACAACGGCGCTTTTCCCTGGAAAACAAAACTCGCCTGCCAACTTTTTCATGGCAGATTGCAGGAGCCACTTGGTACTATCAAACCAGCCCAACTTGGCACTGGTGCCACCATGGGTCTGGTCACCATCCTGCCTATTGTAGCTTTCCAGGAGCCAGCCGGTCACTCCCAGCCATAGGTCCCCAGTCACAAACCTCGGCCCGTTTCCCTGGCAAACAAAAGTAAGCTGCCCCGCTTCTGGATGGCAGATTGCAGGAGCCCCTTGGTACTATCAAACCAGCCAAACTTGGCACTGGTGCCACCTCTGGTCTGGGAACCATGCTGCGTAACGCAGATTCTAAGGCGCCAGTCGGCCACTCAAAGCCACAAGCCCCCAAACACAAACAACGGCGCTATTCTCTGGCAAACAAAACTCCACTGCCCCTCTTCTGGATGGCAAATTGCAGGACGCACTTGGTACTATAAAAACAACCCGACTTGGCACTGGTGCCACCTTGGGTCTGGGAACCATCCTGCGTACCGATCTTTTTAATGAGACAGCCGGTCACTCCCAGCCATATGCCCCCAAACACAACCCACGGCCCTTTTCTCTGGCAAACAAAACTCAACTGCACCGCTTCTGGATGGCAGATTGCAGGAGCCACTTGGTACTATCAAACCAGCCCGACTTGGCACTGGTGCCACCTTGGGTCTGGGAACCATCCTGCGTATTGTGGGTTGTCAGGAGCCAGCCGAACACTCTCGGCCACAGACCCCAATCAAAAACAACGGCCCGTTTCACAGGCAAACAAAACTCAGCTGCCCCGCTTCTGGATGGGAGATTGCAGGAGGCACTTGACACTGTGAAACCAGCCCCACTTGGCACTGGTGCCACCTTGGGTCTGGGAACCATGCTGCGTATCATGGATTTTCAGGAGCCAGCCGGCCACTCCCAGCCACAGGCCCCCAAACACAAACCACAGCCTTTTTCTCTGGCAAACAAAATTCAGCTGCCCCGCTTCTGGATGGCAGATTGCAGGAGCCACTTGGGACTATCACACCAGCACAACATGGCACTGCTGCCACCTTGGATCTGGGAACCATCCGTCCTATCGTGGATTTTCAGGGGCCAGCCGGTCACTCTCAGCCATAGGCCCCAAACACAAACCACGGCCCTTTTCTCTGGAAAACAAAACTCAACTGCCCCTCTTCTGGATGGCAGATTGCAGGAGCCACTGGGTACTATGAAACCAGCCCTACTTGGCACTGGTGCCACCTTGGGTCTGGGAACCATGCTGCGTATCATGGATTTTCAGGAGCCAGCCGGCCACTGCCAGCCACAGGCCCCGAAACACAAACAACAGCCTTTTTCTCTGGCAAACAAAATTCAGCTGCCCCGCTTCTGGATGGCAGATTGCAGGAACCACTTGGTACTAACAAACCAGCCCGACTTGGCACTGGTGCCACCTTGGGTCTGGGAACCATCCTGCGTATTGTGGGTTGTCAGGAGCCAGCCGAACACTCTCGGCCACAGACCCCAATCAAAAACAACGGCCCGTTTCACAGGCAAACAAAACTCAGCTGCCCCGCTTCTGGATGGGAGATTGCAGGAGGCACTTGACACTGTGAAACCAGCCCCACTTGGCACTGGTGCCACCTTGGGTCTGGGAACCATGCTGCGTATCATGGATTTTCAGGAGCCAGCCGGCCACTCCCAGCCACAGGCCCCCAAACACAAACCACAGCCTTTTTCTCTGGCAAACAAAATTCAGCTGCCCCGCTTCTGGATGGCAGATTGCAGGAGCCACTTGGGACTATCACACCAGCACAACATGGCACTGCTGCCACCTTGGATCTGGGAACCATCCGTCCTATCGTGGATTTTCAGGGGCCAGCCGGTCACTCTCAGCCATAGGCCCCAAACACAAACCACGGCCCTTTTCTCTGGAAAACAAAACTCAACTGCCCCTCTTCTGGATGGCAGATTGCAGGAGCCACTGGGTACTATGAAACCAGCCCTACTTGGCACTGGTGCCACCTTGGGTCTGGGAACCATGCTGCGTATCATGGATTTTCAGGAGCCAGTCGGCCACTGCCAGCCACAGGCCCCGAAACACAAACAACAGCCTTTTTCTCTGGCAAACAAAATTCAGCTGCCCCGCTTCTGGATGGCAGATTGCAGGAACCACTTGGTACTAACAAACCAGCCCGACTTGGCACTGGTGCCACCTTGGGTCTGGGAACCATCCTGCGTATCGTGGATTCTAAGGAGCCAGCTGGCCAGTCCCAGCCACAGGCCCCAAAACACACACAACGGTGCTTTTCCCTGGAAAACAAAACTCGCCTGCCAAACATTTGATGGCAGATTGCAGGAGCCACTTGGTACTATCAAACCAGCCCAACTTGGCACTGGTGCCACCATGGGTCTGGTCACCATCCTGCCTATCGTAGCTTTGCAGGTGCCAGCCAGCCACCCCCAGCCAGAGGCCCGTAGACAAATATTTCGGCCCGTTTCCCTGGCAAACACAAGTAAGCTACCCCGCTTCTGGATGGCAGATTGCAGGAGCCACTTTGCACCATCAAACCAGCCCAACTTGGCACTGGTGCCACCTCAAGTCTGGGAACCATCCTCCGTATCGTGGGTTCTAAGGAGCCAGCCGGCCACTCCCAGCCACAGGCCCCCAAACACAAACAACGGCGCTTTTCCCTGGAAAACAAAACTCGCCTGCCAACTTTTTGATGGCAGATTGCAGGAGCCACTTGGTACTATCAAACCAGCCCAACTTGGCACTGGTGCCACCATGGGTCTGGTCACCATCCTGCCTATCGTAGCTTTTCAGGAGCCAGCCGGTCACTCGCAGCCTTAGGCCCCCAGACACAAACCTCGGCACGTTTCCCTGGCAAACAAAAGTAAGCTGCCCCGCTTCTGGATGGCAGATTGCAGGAACCACTTGGTATTATCAAACCAGCCCAACTTGGCACTGGTGCCACCTTGGGTCTGGATACCATGCTGCGTATCGTGGATTCTAAGGAGCCAGCCGGCCACTCCCAGCCACAGGCCCCCAAACACAAACAACGGCACTTTTCCCTGGAAAACAAAACTCGCCTGCCAACTATTTCATGGTAGATTGCAGGAGCCACTTGGTACTATCAAACCAGCCCTACTTGGCACTGGTGCCACCATGGGTCTGGTCACCATCCTGCCTATCGTAGCTTTTCAGGAGCCAGCCGGTCACTCCCAGCCATAGGCCCTGAGACACAAACCTCGGCCCGTTTCCCTGGCAAACAAAAGTAAGCTGCCCCGCTTCTGGATGGCAGATTGCAGGAACCACTTGGTAGTATCAAACCAGCCCGACTTTGCACTGTTGCCACCTTGGGTCTGGGAACCATCCGGCGTATCGTGTGTTGAAAGGAGCCAGCCGGCCACTCCCAGCCACAGGCCTCCAATCAAAAACAACGGCGCTTTTCCCTGGAAAACAAAACTCAACTGCCCTTCTTCTGGATGGAAAATTGCAGGACGCACTTGGTACTACAAAAACAGCCAAACTAGGCAATGGTGCCACCATGGATCTGGGAACCATCCTGCGTATCGAGCTTCTTAAGGAGCCAGCCGGCCACTCCCAGCCATATGCCCCCAAAAACAAACCACGGAACTTTACTCTGGCAAACAAAGATCCGCTGCCCCGCGTCAGGATGGCAGATTGCAGGAGCCACTTGGTACTATCAAACGAGCCCGACTTGGCCCTGGTGCCACCTTGAGTCTGGGAACCATCCTGCGTATTGTGGATTGTCAGTAGCCAGTCGACCATTCTCGGCCACAGACCCCAATCAAAAACAACGGCCGGTTCACAGGCAAAAGAACTCAGCTGCCCCGTTTCTGGATGGGAGACTGCATGAGGCACTTGACACTGTCAAACCAGCCCCACTTGGCACTGGTGCCATCTTGGGTCTGGGAACCATGCTGCGTATCATGGATTTTCAGGAGCCAACTGGCCACTGCCAGCCACAGGCCCCCAAACACAAACCTCGGCCCGTTTCCCTGGAAAACAAAAGTAAGCTACCCCGCTTCTGGATGGCAGATTGCAGGAACCACTTGGTACTATCAAACCAGCCCGACTTGGCACTGGTGCCATCTTGGGTCTGGGAACCATCCTGCGTATCGTGGATTCTAAGGAGCCAGCCGGCCACTCCCAGCCACAGGCCCGCAAACACAAACAACGGCGCTTTTCCCTGGAAAACAAAACTCGCCTGCCAACGTTTTGATGGCAGATTGCAGGAGCCACTTGGTACTATCAAATCAGCCCAACTTGGCACTGGTGCCACCATGGGTCTGGTCACCATCCTGCCTATCGTAGCTTTTCACGAGCCAGCCGGTCACTCCCAGCCATAGGCCTCTAGACAAAAACCTCGGCCCGTTTCCCTGGCAAAAAAAAGGAAGCTACCCCGCTACTGGATGGCAGATTGCAGGAGCTACTTTGCACCATCAAACTAGCCCGACTTGGCACTGGTGCCACCTCTGGTCTGGGAACAATGCTGCGTATCGTGGATTCTAAGGAGCCAGCCGGCCACTCCCAGCCACAGGCCCCCAAACACAAACAACGGCGCTTTTTCCTGGAAAACAAAACTCGCCTGCCAACTTTTTGATGGCAGATTGCAGGAGCCACTTGGTACTATCAAACCAGCCCAACTTGGCACTGGTGCCACCATGGGTCTGGTCACCATCCTGCCTATCGTAGCTTTTCAGGACCTAGCAGGTCACTCCCAGCCATAGGCCCCCAGACAAAAAGCTCGGCCCATTTCCCTGGCAAACAAAAGTAAGCTGCCCCGCTTCTGGATGGCAGATTGCAGGATCCACTTGTTATAATCAAACCAGCCCAACTTGGCACTGGTGCCACCTTGGGTCTGGGAACCATCCTGCGTATCGTGGATTCTAAGGAGCCAGCTGGCCACTCCCAGCCACAGGCCCCCAAACACAAACAACGGCGCTTTTCCCTGGAAAACAAAACTCGCCTGCCAACTTTTTGATGGCAGATTGCAGGAGCTACTTGGTACTATCAAACCAGCCCAACTTGGCACTGGTGCCACCGCTGGTCGGGTCACCATCCTGCCTATCGTAGCTTTTCAGGAGCCAGCCGGTCACTCCCAGCCATAGGCCCCCAGACAAAAACCTCGGCCCGTTTCCCTGGCAAACAAAAGTAAGCTGCCCCGCTTCTGGATGGCAGATTGCAGGACGCAATTGGTACTATCAAACCAGCCCAACTTGGAAATGGTGCCACCTTGGGTCTGGGAACCATCCTGCGTATCGTGGATTCTAAGGAGCCAGCCGGTCACTCCCAGCCACAGGCCCCCAAATACAAACCACAGCGCTTTTCCCTGGAAAACAAAACTCGCCTGCCAACTTTTTGATGACAGATTGCAGGAGCCACTTGGTACTATCAAATCAGCCCAACTTGGCACTGGTGCCACCATGGGTCTGGTCACCATCCTGCCTATCGTAGCTTTTCAGGAGCCAGCCGGTCACTCCCAGCCATAGGCCCCCAGACACAAACCTCGGCCCGTTTCCCTGGCAAACAAAAGTAAGCTGCCCCGCTTCTGGATGGCAGATTGCAGGAGCCACTTTGCACCATCAAACTGGCCCGACTTGTCACTGGTGCCACCTCAGGTCTGGGAACCATCCTGAGTATCGTGGATTCCAATTAGCAAGACGACCACTCCCAGCCACAGGCCCCCAAACACAAAGAACGGCGCTTTTCCCTGGAAAACAAAACTCGCCTGCCAACTTTTTGATGGCAGATTGCAGGAGCCACTTGGTACTATCAAACCAGCCCAACTTGGCACTGGTGCCACCATGGGTCTGGTCACCATCCTGCCTATCGTAGCTTTTCAGGAGCCAGCCGGTCACTCCCAGCCATAGGCCCCCAGACACAAAGCTCGGCCCGTTTCCCTGGCAAACAAAATTAAGCTGCCCCGCTTCTGGATGGCAGATTGCAGGATCCACTTGTTATTTTCAAACCAGCCCGACTTGGTACTGGTGCCACCTCTGGTCTGGGAACCATCCTGCGTATCGTGGATTCTAAGGAGCCAGCCGGCCACTCCCAGCCACAGGCCCCCAAACACAAACAACGGCGCTTTTCCCTGGAAAACAAAACTCGCCTGCCAACATTTTGATGGCAGATTGCAGGAACCACTTGGTACTATCAAACCAGCCCAACTTGGCACTGGTGCCACCTTGGGTCTGGGAACCATCCGGCGTATCGTGTGTTGAAAGGAGCCAGCCGGCCACTCCAGCCACAGGCCCGCAGACAAAAACAACGGCGCTTTTCCCTGGAAAACAAAACTCGCCTGCTGACTTTTTGATGGAAGATTGCAGGAGCCACTTTGTACTTTGAAATCAGCCGAACATTGCTCTGGTGCCACCATGGGTCTGGTCACCATCCTGCCTATCGTAGCTTTTCACGAGCCAGCCGGTCACTCCCAGCCATAGGCCCCCAGACACAAAGCTCGGCCCGTTTCCCTGGCAAACAAAAGTAAGCTGCCCCGCTTCTGGATGGCAGATTGCAGGACGCACTTGGTACTATCAAACCAGCCCAACTTGGCACTGGTGCCACCTCAGGTCTGGGAACCATCCTGCGTATTGTGGATTCTAAGGAGCCAGCCGGCCACTCCCAGCCACAGGCCCCCAAACACAAACAACGGCGCTTTTCCCTAGAAAACAAAACTCGCCTGCCAAATTTTGATGGCAGATTACAGGAGCCACTTGGTACTATCAAACCAGCCCAACTTGGCACTGGTGCCACCATGGGTCTGGTCACCATCCTGCCTATCGTAGCTTTTCAGGAGCCAGCCGGTCACTCACAGCCATAGACCCCAGACACAAAGCTCGGCCCGTTTCCCTGGCAAACAAAAGTAAGCTGCCCCGCTTCTGGATGGCAGATTGCAGGAGCCACTTTGCACCATCAAACTAGCCGGACTTGGCACTGGTGCCACCTCAGGTCTGGGAACCATCCTGCGTATCGTGGATTCTAAGGAGCCAGCCGGCCACTCCCAGCCACAGGCCCTCAAACACAAACAACGGCGCTTTTCCCTGGAAAACAAAACTCGCCTGACAACTTTTTGATGGCAGATTGCAGGAGCCACTTGGTACTATCAAACCAGCCCAACTTGGCACTGGTGCCACCATGGGTCTGGTCACCATCCTGCCTATCGTAGCTTTTCAGGAGCCAGCCGGTCACTCCCAGCCATAGGCCCCCAGACAAATACCTCGGCCCGTTTCCCTGGAAAACAAAAGTAAGCTGCCCCACTTCTGGATGGCAGATTGCAGGACGCACTTGGTACTATCAAACCAGCCCAACTTGGCACTGGTGCCACGTCAAGTCTGGGAACCATCCTGCGTATCGTGGATTCTAAGGAGCCAGCCGGCCACTCCCAGCCACAGGCCCTCAAACACAAACAACGACGCTTTTCCCTGGAAAACAAAACTCGCCTGCCAACTTTTTGATGGCAGATTGCAGGAGCCACTTGGTACTATCAAACCAGCCCAACTTGGCACTGGTGCCACCATGGGTCTGGTCACCATCCTGCCTATCGTAGCTTTCCAGGAGCCAGCCGGTCACTCCCAGCCATAGGCCCCAAGACACAAAGCTCGGCCCGTTTCCCTGGCAAAAAAAAGAAAGCTGCCCCGCTTCTGGATGGCAGATTGCCGGACGCACTTGGTACTATCAATCCAGCCCAATGTGGCACTGGTGCCACCTCTGGTCTGGGAACCATCCTGCGTATCGTGGATTCTAATTAGCCAGCCGGCCACTCCCAGCCACAGGCCCCCAAACACAAACAACGACGCTTTTCCCTGGAAAACAAAACTCGCCTGCCAAATTTTGATGACAGATTGCAGGAGCCACTTGGTGCTATCAAACCAGCCCAACATGGCACTGGTGCCACCATGGGTCTGGTCACCATCCTGCACATCGTAGCTCTTCAGGAACCAGCCGGTCATTCCCAGCCATAGGCCCCCAGACACAAAGCTCGACCCGTTTCCGTGGCAAACAAAAGTAAGCTGCCCCGCTTCTGGATGGCAGATTGCAGGAGCCACTTGGTATAATCAAACCAGCCCGACTTGGCACTGGTGCCACCTCTGGTCTGGGAACCATCCTGCGTATCGTGGATTCTAAGGAGCCAGCCGGCCACTCCCAGCCGCAGGCCCTCAAACCCAAAACACGGCGCTTTTCCCTGGAAAACAAAACTCGCCTGCCAAATTTTGATGGCAGATTGCAGGAGCCACTTGGTACTATCAAACCAGCCCAACTTGGCACTGGTGCCACCATGGGTCTGGTCACCATCCTGCCTATGGTAGCTTTTCAGGAGCCATCCGGTCACTCCCAGCCATAGGCCCCCAGACACAAACCTCGGCCCGTTTCCCTGGCAAACAAAAGTAAGCTGCCCCGCTTCTGGATGGCAGATTGCAGGAACCACTTGGTATTATCAAACCAGCCCAACTTGGCACTGGTGCCACCTTGGGTCTGGATACCATGCTGCGTATCGTGGATTCTAAGGAGCCAGCCGGCCACTCCCAGCCACAGGCCCTCAAACACAAACAACGGCGCTTTTCCCTGGAAAACAAAACTCGCCTGACAACTTTTTGATGGCAGATTGCAGGAGCCACTTGGTACTATCAAACCAGCCCAACTTGGCACTGGTGCCACCATGGGTCTGGTCACCATCCTGCCTATCGTAGCTTTTCAGGAGCCAGCCGGTCACTCCCAGCCATAGGCCCCCAGACAAATACCTCGGCCCGTTTCCCTGGAAAACAAAAGTAAGCTGCTCCACTTCTGGATGGCAGATTGCAGGACGCACTTGGTACTATCAAACCAGCCCGACTTGGCACTGGTGCCACGTCAAGTCTGGGAACCATCCTGCGTATCGTGGATTCTAAGGAGCCAGCCGGCCACTCCCAGCCACAGGCCCTCAAACACAAACAACGACGCTTTTCCCTGGAAAACAAAACTCGCCTGCCAACTTTTTGATGGCAGATTGCAGGAGCCACTTGGTACTATCAAACCAGCCCAACTTGGCACTGGTGCCACCATGGGTCTGGTCACCATCCTGCCTATCGTAGCTTTCCAGGAGCCAGCCGGTCACTCCCAGCCATAGGCCCCAAGACACAAAGCTCGGCCCGTTTCCCTGGCAAAAAAAAGAAAGCTGCCCCGCTTCTGGATGGCAGATTGCCGGACGCACTTGGTACTATCAAACCAGCCCAATGTGGCACTGGTGCCACCTTGGGTCTGGGAACCATCCTGCGTATCGTGGATTCTAATTAGCCATCCGGCCACTCCCAGCCACAGGCCCCCAAACACAAACAACGACGCTTTTCCCTGGAAAACAAAACTCGCCTGCCAAATTTTGATGACAGGTTGCAGGAGCCACTTGGTGGTATCAAACCAGCCCAACTTGGCACTGGTGCCACCATGGGTCTGGTCACCATCCTGCACATCGTAGCTCTTCAGGAACCAGCCGGTCATTCCCAGCCATAGGCCCCCAGACACAAAGCTCGACCCGTTTCCGTGGCAAACAAAAGTAAGCTGCCCCGCTTCTGGATGGCAGATTGCAGGAGCCACTTGGTATAATCAAACCAGCCCGACTTGGCACTGGTGCCACCTCTGGTCTGGGAACCATCCTGCGTATCGTGGATTCTAAGGAGCCAGCCGGCCACTCCCAGCCGCAGGCCCTCAAACCCAAAACACGGCGCTTTTCCCTGGAAAACAAAACTCGCCTGCCAAATTTTGATGGCAGATTGCAGGAGCCACTTGGTACTATCAAACCAGCCCAACTTGGCACTGGTGCCACCATGGGTCTGGTCACCATCCTGCCTATGGTAGCTTTTCAGGAGCCATCCGGTCACTCCCAGCCATAGGCCCCCAGACACAAACCTCGGCCCGTTTCCCTGGCAAACAAAAGTAAGCTGCCCCGCTTCTGGATGGCAGATTGCAGGAACCACTTGGTATTATCAAACCAGCCCAACTTGGCACTGGTGCCACCTTGGGTCTGGATACCATGCTGCGTATCGTGGATTCTAAGGAGCCAGCCGGCCACTCCCAGCCACAGGCCCCCAAACACAAACAACGGCGCTTTTCCCTGGAAAATAAAACTCGCCTGCCAACTTTTTGATGGCAGATTGCAGGAGCAACTTGCTACTATCAAATCAGCCCAACTTGGCACTGGTGCCACCATGGGTCTGGTCACCATCCTGCCTATCGTAGCTTTTCACGAGCCAGCCGGTCACTCCCAGCCATAGGCCCCCAGACAAAAACCTCGGCCATTTTCCCTGGCAAACAAAAGTAAGCTACCCCGCTTCTGCTTGGCAGATTGCAGGAGCCACTTTGCAGCATCAAACTAGCCCGACTTGGCACTGGTGCCACGTCAGGTCTGGGAACCATCCTGCGTATCGTGGATTCCAATTAGCAAGCCGGCCACTCTCAGCCACAGGCCCCCAAACACAAACAACGGCGCTTTTCCCTGGAAATCAAAACTCGCCTGCCAAATTTTTGATGGCAGATTGCAGGAGCCACTTGGTAATATCAAATCAGCCCAACTTGGCACTGGTGCCACCATGGGTCTGGTCACCATCCTGCCTATCGTAGCTTTTCAGGAGCCAGCCGGTCACTCCCAGCCATAGGCCCCCAGACACAAACCTCGGCCCGTTTCCCTGGAAAACAAAAGTAAGCTGCCCCGCTTCTGGATGGCAGATTGCAGGAGCCACTTTGCACCATCAAACTGGCCCGACTTGTCACTGGTGCCACCTCAGGTCTGGGAACCATCCTGCGTATCGTGGATTCCAATTAGCAAGACGGCCACTCCCAGCCACAGGCCCCCAAACACAAAGAACGGCGCTTTTCCCTGGAAAACAAAACTCGCCTGCCAACATTTTGATGGCAGATTGCAGGAAGCACTTGGTACTATCAAACCAGCCCAACCTGGCACTGGTGCCACCTTGGGTCTGGGAACCATCCGGCGTATCGTGTGTTGAAAGGAGCCAGCCGGCCACTCCAGCCACAGGCCCGCAGACACAAACAACGGCGCTTTTCCCTGGAAAACAAAACTCAGCTGCCCTGCTTCTGGATGGCAGATTGCAGGAACCACTTGGTACTATCAAACCAGCCCAACTTGGCACTGGTGCCACCATGGGTCTGGTCACCATCCTGCCTATTGTAGCTTTTCATGAGCCAGCCGGTCACTCTCAGCCATAGGCCCCGAGACACAAAACTCGGCCCGTTTCCCTGGCAAACAAAAGTAAGCTGCCCCGCTTCTGGATGGCAGATTGCAGGAGCTACTTAGTACTATCAAATCAGCCCGACTTGGCACAGGTGCCACCTTGGATCTGGGAACCATCCTGTGTATCGTGGATTTTCAGGGGCCAGCCAGCCACTCTCAGCCATATGCCCCCAAAAACAAACCCCGGACCTTTTCTCTGGCAAACAAAAATCAACTGCCCCACTTCTGGATGGCAGATTGCAGGAGCCACTTGGGACTATCACACCAGCACAACATGGCACTGCTGCCAACTTGGATCTCGGAACAATCCTACGTATCGTACATATTCAGGAACCAGCCGAACACTCCCAGCCACAGGCCCCCAAACACAAACAAAGGCCCATTTCCCTGGAAAACAAAACTCAGCTGCCCCGCTTCTGGATGGCAGTTTGCAGGAGCCACTTGGGACTATCAAACCAGCCCGACTTGGTAATGGTACCACCTTGGATCTGGGAACCATCCGGCGTATCGTGGATTTTCAGGGGCCAGCCGGTCATTCCCAGCCATATGCCCCCAAACACAAACCTCGGCCCTTTTCTCTGGCAAACAAAACTCAACTGCCCCTCTTCTGGATGGCAAATTGCAGGACGCACTTGGTACTACAAAAAGAGCCCGACTTGGCAGTGGTGCCACCTTGGCTCTGGGAACCATCCTGCGTATCGAGCATTTTAAGGAGCCAGCCGGCAATTCCCAGCCGTATGCCCCAAAAAGAAACCATGGACATTTTCTCTGGCAAAAAAAACTCAGCTGTCCCGCTTCTGGATGGCAGATTGCAGGAGTCACTTTGAACCCTACAACCAGCCTTACTTGGCACTGGTGCCACCTTGGATCTGGGAACCATCCTGCCTATCGTTGATTTTCAGGGGCCAGCCGGCCACTCTCAGCCATAGGCCCCCAAACACAAACCACAGCCCTTTTCTCTAGCAAACAAAATTCAACTGCCCCGCTTCTGGATGGCAAATTGCAGGAGCCACTGGGTACTACAAAAACAGCCTGACTTGGCACTGGTGCCACCTTGCGTCTGGTTACCATGCGGCGTATCGTGCATTTTAAGGAGCCAGGTGGCCACTCCCAGCCATATGCCCCCAAACACAACCCACGGGCCTTTTCTCTGGCAAACAAAACTCAGCTGCCCCGCTTCTGGATGGCAGATTGCAGGAGCCACTTGGTACTATCAAACCAGCCCAATTTGGCACTGGTGCCACCATGGGTCTGGTCACCATCCTGCCTATCGTAGCTTTTCAGGAGCCAGCCGGTCACTCCCAGCCGTAGGCCCACAGACACAAAACTCGGCCCGTTTCCCTGACAAACAAAAGTAAGCTGCCCCGCTTCTGGATGGCAGATTGCAGGAGCCACTTGCTACTATCAAACCACCCGACTTGGCACTGGTGCCACCTCTGGTCTGGGAACCATCCTGCGTATCGTAGATTCTAATTAGCCATCCGTCCACTCCCAGGCACAGGCCCCCAAACACAAACAACGGCGCTTTTCCCTGGAAAACAAAACTCGTCTGCCATCTTTTTGATGGCAGATTGCCGGAGCCACTTGGTACTATCAAACCAGCCCAACTTGGCACTGGTGCCACCATGGGTCTGGTCACCATCCTGCCTATCGTAGCTTTTCAGGAGCCAGCCGGCCACTCCCTGCCACAGGCCCCCAAACACAAACAACGGCGCTTTTCCCTGGAAAACAAAATTCGCCTGCCAACTTTTTGATGGCAGATTGCAGGAGCCACTTGGTACTATCAAATCAGCCCAACTTGGCACTGGTGCCACCATGGGTCTGGTCAACATCCTGCCTATCGTAGCTTTTCAGGAGCCAGCCGGTCACTCCCAGCCATAGGCCCTCAGACCCAAACCTCGGCCCGTTTCCCTGGCAAACAAAAGTAAGCTGCCCCGCTTCTGGATGGCAGATTGCAGGAGCCACTTGGTAGTATCAAACCAGCCCTACTTGGTACTGGTGCCAACTTGGGTCTGGGAAACATCCTGCGTATCGTGGATTCTAAGGAGCCAGCCGGCCACTCCCAGCCACAGGCCCCCAAACACAAACAACGGCGCTTTTCCCTGGAAAACAAAACTCGCCTACCAACATTTTGATGGCAGATTGCAGGAGCCACTTGGTACTATCAAATCAGCCGAACTTGGCACTGGTGCCACCATGGGTCTGGTAACCATCCTGCCTATCGTACCTTTTCAGGAGCCAGCTGGTCACTCCCAGCCATAGGCCCCCAGACAAAAACCTCGGCTCCTTTCCCTGGCAAACAAAAGTAAGCAGCCCTGCTTCTGGATGGCAGATTGCAGGAGCCACTTTGCACCATCAAACTGGCCCGACTTGTCACTGTTGCCACCTCTGGTCTGGGAACCATCCTGCGTATCGTGGATTCTAAGGAGCCAGCCGGCCAATCCCAGCCACAGGCACCCAAACACAAACAACGGCGCTTTTCCCTGGAAAACAAAACTCGCCTGCCAAGTTTTTGATGGCAGATTGCAGGAGCCACTTGGTACTATCAAACCAGCCCAACTTGGCACTGGTGCCACCATGGGTCTGGTCACCATCCTGCCTATCGTAGCTTTTCAGGAGCCAGCCGGTCACTCCCAGCCATAGGCCCCCAGACAAATACCTCGGCCCGTTTCCCTGGCAAACAAAAGTAAGCTGCCCCGCTTCTGGATGGCAGATTCCCGGACGCACTTGATACTATCAAACCAGCCCAACTTGGCACTGGTGCCACCTCTGATCTGGGAACCATGCTGAGTATCGTGGATTCTAAGGAGCCAGCCGGCCACTCCCAGCCACAGGCCCCCAAACACAAACAACGGCGCTTTTCCCTGGAAAACAAAACTCGCCTGCCAAGTTTTTGATGGCAGATTGCAGGAGCCACTTGGTACTATCAAACCAGCCCAACTTGGCACTGGTGCCGTCATGGGTCTGGTCACCATCCTGCCTATCGTAGCTTTTCACGAGCCAGCCGGTCACTCCCAGCCATAGGCCCCCAGACAAAAACCTCGGCCCGTTACCCTGGAAAACAAAAGTAAGCTGCCCCGCTTCTGGATGGCAGATGGCAGGAACCACTTGGTACTATCAAACCAGCCCAACTTGGCACTGGTGCCACCTTGGGTCTGGGAACCATCCTGCGTATCGTGGATTCTAAGGAGCCAGCCGGTCGCTCCCAGCCACAGGCCCCCAAACAAAACCACAGGGCTATTTCCTGGAAAACAAAACTCGCCTGCCAAGTTTTTGATGGTAGATTGCAGGAGCCACTTGGTACTATCAAACCAGCCCAACTTGGCACTGGTGCCACCATGGGTCTGGTCACCATCCTGCCTATCGTAGCTTTTCAGGAGCCAGCCGGTCACTCCCAGCCATAGGCCCCGAGACACAAACCTCGGCCCGTTTCCCTGGCAAACAAAAGTAAGCTACCCCGCTTCTGGATGGCAGATTGCAGGAGCCACTTGGTACTATCAAACCAGCCCGACTTGGCACTGGTGCCACCTCAGGTCTGGGAACCATCCTGCGTATCGTGGATTCTAAGGAGCCAGCCGGCCACTCCCAGCCATAGGCCCCCAAACAAAAACAACGGCGCTTTTCCCTGGAAATTCAAAACTTGCCTGCTAACTTTTTGATGGCAGATTGCAGGAGCCACTTGGTACTATCAAACCAGCCCTACTTGGCACTGGTGCCACCATGGGTCTGGTCACCATCCTGCCTATCATAGCTTATCAGGAGCCAGCCGGTCACTCCCAGCCATAGGCCCCCAGACACAAAGCTCGACCCGTTTCCCTGGCAAACAAAATCAAGCTGCCCCGCTTCTGGATGGCAGATTGCAGGAGCCACTTGGTACTATCAAACCAGCCCATCTTGGCATTGGTGCCACCTCTAGTCTGGGAACCATCCTGCGTATCGTGGATTCTAAGGAGCCAGCCGGTCACTCCCAGCCACAGGCCCCCAAACACAAACCACAGCGCTTTTCCCTGGAAAACAAAACTCGCCTGCCAAGTTTTTGATGGCAGATTGCAGGAGCCACTTGCTACTATCAAATCAGCCCAACTTGGCACTGGTGCCACCATGGGTCTGGTCACCATCCTGCCTATCGTAGCTTTTCAGGAGACAGCCGGTCCCTCCCTGCCATAGGCCCCCAGAGAAAAACCTCGGCCCATTTCCCTGGCAAACAAAAGTAAGCTGCCCCGCTTCTGGATGGCAGATTCCAGGACGCACTTGGTAGTATCAAACCAGCCCAACTTGGCACTGGTGCCACCTCTGGCCTGGGAACCATCCTGCGTATCGTGGATTCTAAAGAGCCAGCCGGTCACTCCCAGCCACAGGCCCCCAGACACAAACAACGGCGCTTTTCCCTGGACAACAAAACTCGCCTGCCAAATTTTGATGGCAGATTCCCGGAGCCACTTGGTACTATCAAACCAGCCCAACTTGACACTGGTGCCGTCATGGGTCTGGTTACCATCCTGCCTATCGTAGCTTTTCAGGAGCCAGCCGGTCACTCCCAGCCATAGGCCCCCAGACACAAAGCTCGGCCCGTTTCCGTGGCAAACAAAAGTAAGTTATCCCGCTTCTGGATGGCAGATTGCAGGAGCCACTTTTCACCATCAAACCAGCCCGACTTGGCATTGCTGCCACCTCTGGTCTGGGAACCATCCTGCGTATCGTGGATTCTAAGGAGCCAGCCGGCCACTCCCAGCCACAGGCACCCAAACACAAACAACGGCGCTTTTCCCTGGAAAACAAAACTCGCCTGACAACTTTTTGATGGCAGATTGCAGGAGCCACTTGGTACTATCAAACCAGCCCAACTTGGCACTGGTGCCACCATGGGTCTGGGAACCATCCTGCCTATCGTAGCTTTTCAGGAGCCAGCCGGTCACTCCCAGCCATAGGCCCCCAGACACAAACCTCGGCCCGTTTCCCTGGCAAACAAAAGTAAGCTACCCCGCTTCTGGATGGCAGATTGCAGGACGCACTTGGTACTATCAAACCAGCCCAACTTGGCACTGGTGCCACCTCAGGTCTGGGAACCATCCTGCGTATCGTGGATTCTAAGGAGCCAGCCGGCCACTCCCAGCCATAGGCCCCCAAACAAAAACAACGGCGCTTTTCCCTGGAAAACAAAACTTGCCTGCCAACTTTTTGATGGCAGATTGCAGGAGCCACTTGGTACTATCAAACCAGCCCAACTTGGCACTGGTGCCACCATGGGTCTGGTCACCATCCTGCCTATCGTAGCTTTTCAGGAGCCAGCCGGTCACTCCCAGCCGTAGGCCCACAGACACAAAACTCGGCCGGTTTCCCTGACAAACAAAAGTAAGCTGTCCCGCTTCTGGATGGCAGATTGCAGGAGCCACTTGCTACTATCAAACCACCCGACTTGGCACTGGTGCCACCTCTGGTCTGGGAACCATCCTGCGTATCGTAGATTCTAATTAGCCATCCGTCCACTCCCAGGCACAGGCCCCCAAACACAAAAAACGGCGCTTTTCCCTGCAAAACAAAACTCGTCTGCCATCTTTTTGATGGCAGATTGCCGGAGCCACTTGGTACTATAAACCAGCCCAACTTGGCACTGGTGCCACCATGGGTCTGGTCACCATCCTGCCTATCGTAGCTTTTCAGGAGCCAGCCGGCCACTCCCTGCCACAGGCCCCCAAACACAAACAACGGCGCTTTTCCCTGGAAAACAAAATTCGCCTGCCAATATTTTGATGGCAGATTGCAGGAGCCACTTGGTACTATCAAATCAGCCCAACTTGGCACTGGTGCCACCATGGGTCTGGTCAACATCCTGCCTATCGTAGCTTTTCAGGAGCCAGCCGGTCACTCCCAGCCATAGGCCCCCAGACCCAAACCTCGGCCCGTTTCCCTGGCAAACAAAAGTAAGCTGCCCCGCTTCTGGATGGCAGATTGCAGGAGCCACTTGGTAGTATCAAACCAGCCCTACTTGGTACTGGTGCCAACTTGGGTCTGGGAAACATCCTGCGTATCGTGGATTCTAAGGAGCCAGCCGGCCACTCCCAGCCACAGGCCTCTAAACACAAACAAGGGCGCTTTTCCCTGGAAAACAAAACTCTCCTGCCAACTTTTTGATGGCAGATTGCAGGAGCCACTTGGTACTATCAAACCAGCCCAACTTGGCACTGGTGCCACCATGGGTCTGGTCACCATCCTGCCTATCGTAGCTTTTCAGGAGCCAGCCGGCCACTCCCAGCCATAGGCCCCCAGGCACAAACCTCGGCCCGTTTCCCTGGCAAACAAAAGTAAGCTGCCCCGCTTCTGGATGGCAGATTCCCGGACGCACTTGTTACAATCAAACCAGCCCAACTTGGCACTGGTGCCACCTCTGGTCTGGGAACCATGCTGAGTATCGTGGATTCTAAGGAGCCAGCCGGCCACTCCCAGCCACAGGCCCCCAAACACAAACAACGGCGCTTTTCCCTGGAAAACAAAACTCGCCTGCCAAGTGTTTGATGGCAGATTGCAGGAGCCACTTGGTACTATCAAACCCGCCCAACTTGGCACTGGTGCCACCATGGGTCTGGTCACCATCCTGCCTATCGTAGCTTTTCAGGAGCCAGCCGGTCACTCCCCGCCATAGGCCCCCAGACACAAACCTCGGCCCGTTTCCCTGTCAAACAAAAGTAAGCTACCCCGCTTCTGGATGGCAGATTGCAGGACGCACTTGGTACTATCAAACCAGCCCAACTTGGCACTGGTGCCACCTCAGGTCTGTGAACCATCCTGCGTCTCGTGGATTCTAAGGAGCCAGCCGGCCACTCCCACCCATAGGCCCCCAAACAAAAACAACGGCGCTTTTCCCTGGAAAACAAAACTCGCCTGCCAACTTTTTGATGGCAGATTGCAGGAACCACTTGGTATTATCAAGCCAGCCCGACTTGGCACTGGTGCCACCTTGGGTCTGGGAACCATGCTGCGTATCGTGGATTCTAAGGAGCCAGCCGGCCACTCCCTGCCACAGGCCCCCAAACACAAACAACGGCGCTTTTCCCTGGAAATCAACACTCGCTTGCCGACTTTTTGATGGCAGATTGCAGGAGCCACTTGGTACTATCAAACCAGCCCAACTTGGCACTGGTGCCACCATGGGTCTGGTCACCATCATGCCTCTCGTAGCTTTTCAGGAGCCAGCTGGTCACTCCCAGCCATAGGCCCCCAGACAAAAACCTCGGCTCCTTTCCCTGGCAAACAAAAGTAAGCAGCCCTGCTTCTGGATGGCAGATTGCAGGAGCCACTTTGCACCATCAAACTGGCCCGACTTGTCACTGTTGCCACCTCTGGTCTGGGAACCATCCTGCGTATCGTGGATTCTAATTAGCCAGCCGGCCACTCCCAGCCACAGGCCCCCAAACACCAACAACGGCGCTTTTCCCTGGAAAACAAAACTCGCCTGACAACTTTTTGATGGCAGATTGCAGGAGCCACTTGGTACTATCAAACCAGCCCAACTTGGCACTGGTGCCACCATGGGTCTGGTCACCATCCTGCCTATCGTAGCTTTTCAGGAGCCAGCCGGTCACTCCCAGCCATAGGCCCCCAGACACAAAGCTCGGCCCGTTTCCCTGGCAAACAAAAGTAAGCTGCCCCGCTTCTGGATGGCAGATAGTAGGACGCACTTGTTACTCTCAAACCAGCCCGACTTGGCACTGGTGCCACCACTGGTCTGGGAACCATCCTGCGTATCGTGGATTCTAAGGAGCCAGCCGGCCACTCCCACCCACAGGCCCCCAAACACAAACAACGGCGCTTTTCCCTGGAAAACAAAACTCGCCTGCCAACTTTTTGATGGCAGATTGCAGGAGCCACTTGGTACTATCAAACCAGCCCAACTTGGCACTGGTGCCACCATGGGTCTGGTCACCATCCTGACTATCGTAGCTTTTCAGGAGCCAGCCGGTCACTCCCAGCCATAGGCCCCCAGACAAATACCTCGGCCCGTTTCCCTGGCAAACAAAAGTAAGCTGCCCCGCTTCTGGATGGCAGATTGCAGGACGCACTTGGTACTATCAAACCAGCCCGACTTGGCACTGGTGCCACGACTGGTCTGGGAACCATCCTGCGTATCGTGGATTCTAAGGAGCCAGCCGGCCACTCCCTGCCACAGGCCCCCAAACACAAACAACGGCGCTTTTCCCTGGAAAACAAAACTCGCCTGCCAACTTTTTGATGGCAGATTGCAGGAGCCACTTGGTACTATCAAACCAGCCCAACTTGGCACTGGTGCCACCATGGGTCTGGTCACCATCCTGCCTATCGTAACTTTTCAGGAGCCAGCCGGTCACTCCCAGCCATAGGCCCCCAGACAAAAACCTCGGCCCGTTTCCCTGGCAAACAAAAGTAAGCTGCCCCGCTTCTGGATGGCAGATTCCCGGACGCACTTGGTACTATCAAACCAGCCCAACTTGGCACTGGTGCCACCTCTGATCTTCGAACCATGCTGAGTATCGTGGATTCTAAGGAGCCAGCCGGCCACTCCCAGCCACAGGCCCCCAAACACAAACAACGGCGCTTTTCCCTGGAAAACAAAACTCGCCTGCCAAGTTTTTGATGGCAGATTGCAGGAGCCACTTGGTACTATCAAACCAGCCCAACTTGGCACTGGTGCCGTCATGGGTCTGGTCACCATCCTGCCTATCGTAGCTTTTCAGGAGCCAGCCGGTCACTCCCAGCCATAGGCCCCCAGACAAAAACCTCGGACCGTTTCCCTGGCAAACAAAAGTAAGCTGCCCCGCTTCTGGATGGCAGATTGCAGGAACCACTTGGTACTATCAAACCAGCCCAACTTGGCACTGGTGCCACCATGGGTCTGGGAACCATCCTGTGTATCGTGGATTCTAATTAGCCATCCGTCCACTCCAGGCCATAGGGCCCCAGGCACAAACAACGGCGCTTTTACCTGGAAAACAAAACTCGCCTGCCAACTTTTTGATGGCCGATTGCAGGAACCACTTGGTATTATCTAGCCAGCCCAACTTGGCACTGGTGCCACCATGGGTCTGGTCACCATCCTGCCTATCGTAGCTTTTCAGGAGCCAGCCGGTCACTCCCTGCCATAGGCCCCCAGACACAAACCTCGGACCGTTTCCCTGGCAAACAAAAGTAAGCTGCCCCGCTTCTGGATGGCAGATTGCAGGAACCACTTGTTACTATCAAACCAGCCCAACTTGGCACTGGTGCCACCATGGGTCTGGGAACCATCCTGTGTATCGTGGATTCTAATTAGCCATCCGTCCACTCCAGGCCATAGGGCCCCAGGCACAAACAACGGCGCTTTTCCCTGGAAAACAAAACTCGCCTGCCAACTTTTTGATGGCCGATTGCAGGAACCACTTGGTATTATCAAGCCAGCCCGACTTGGCACTGGTGCCACCTTGGGTCTGGGAACCATGCTGCGTATCGTGGATTCTAAGGAGCCAGCCGGCCACTCCCTGCCACAGGCCCCCAAACACAAACAACGGCGCTTTTCCCTGGAAAACAAAACTCGCCTGCCAAGTTTTTGATGGCAGATTGCAGGAGCCACTTGGTACTATCAAACCAGCCCAACTTGGCACTGGTGCCACCATGGGTCTGGTCACCATCCTGCCTATCGTAGCTTTTCAGGAGCCAGCCAGCCACCCCCAGCCAGAGGCCCCCAGACAAATATTTCGGCCCGTTTCCCTGGCAAACAAAAGTAAGCTGCCCCGCTTCTGCATGGCAGATTGCAGGAGCCACTTTGCACCGTCAAACCAGCCCAACTTGGCACTGGTGCCACCTCAGGTCTGGGAACCATCCTGCGTATCGTGGGTTCTAATTAGCCATCCGTCCACTCCAGGCCATAGGGCCCCA
The DNA here is from genome assembly GCF_035770615.1 of Melospiza melodia melodia. Classification (NCBI taxonomy): domain Eukaryota; kingdom Metazoa; phylum Chordata; class Aves; order Passeriformes; family Passerellidae; genus Melospiza; species Melospiza melodia. Next base: position 97,619,801 of record NC_086196.1, on the reverse strand, counting down.
GGCACAAACAACGGCGCTTTTCCCTGGAAAACAAAACTCGCCTGCCAACTTTTTGATGGCCGATCGCAGGAACCACTTGGTATTATCAAGCCAGCCCAACTTGGCACTGGTGCCACCATGGGTCTGGTCACCATCCTGCCTATCGTAGCTTTTCAGGAGCCAGCCGGTCACTCCCAGCCATAGGCCCCCAGACACAAACCTCGGACCGTTTCCCTGGCAAACAAAAGTAAGCTGCCCCGCTTCTGGATGGCAGATTCCCGGACGCACTTGTTACTATCAAACCAGCCCAACTTGGCACTGGTGCCACCATGGGTCTGGGAACCATCCTGTGTATCGTGGATTCTAATTAGCCATCCGTCCACTCCAGGCCATAGGGCCCCAGGCACAAACAACGGCGCTTTTCCCTGGAAAACAAAACTCGCCTGCCAACTTTTTGATGGCCGATTGCAGGAACCACTTGGTATTATCAAGCCAGCCCGACTTGGCACTGGTGCCACCTTGGGTCTGGGAACCATGCTGCGTATCGTGGATTCTAAGGAGCCAGCCGGCCACTCCCAGCCACAGGCCCCCAAACACAAACAACGACGCTTTTCCCTGGAAATCAACACTCGCTTGCCGATTTTTGATGGCAGATTGCAGGAGCCACTTGGTACTATCAAACCAGCCCAACTTGGCACTGGTGCCACCATGGGTCTGGTCACCATCCTGCCTATCGTAGCTTTTCATGAGCCAGCCGGCCACTCCCAGCCATAGGCCCCCAGACACAAAGCTCGGCCCGTTTCCCTGGCAAAAAAAAGTAAGCTGCCCCGCTTCTGGATGGCAGATTGCAGGACGCACTTGTTACAATCAAACCAGCCCAACTTGGCACTGGTGCTACCTCTGGTCTGGGAACCATGCTGAGTATCGTGGATTCTAAGGAGCCAGCTGGCCACTCCCAGCCACAGGCCCCCAAACACAAACAACGGCGCTTTTCCCTGGAAAACAAAACTCGCCTGACAACTTTTTGATGGCAGATTGCAGGAGCCACTTGGTACTATCAAACCAGCCCAACTTGGCACTGGTGCCGTCATGGGTCTGGTCACCATCATGCCTATCGTAGCTTTTCAGGAGCCAGCCGGTCACTTCCAGGCTTAGGCCCCCAGACACAATCCTCGGACCGTTTCCCTGGCAAACAAAAGTAAGCTGCCCCGCTTCTGGATGGCAGATTGCAGGAACCACTTGTTACTATCAAACCAGCCCAAGTTGGCACTGGTGCCACCATGGGTCTGGGAACCATCCTGTGTATCGTGGATTCTAATTAGCCATCCGTCCACTCCAGGCCATAGGGCCCCAGGCGCAAACAACGGCGCTTTTCCCTGGAAAACAAACTCGCCTGCCAAATTTTTGATGGCAGATTGCAGGAGCCACTTGGTACTATCAAACCAGCCCAACTTGGCACTGGTGCCACCATGGGTCTGGTCACCATCCTGCCTATCGTAGCTTTTCAGGAGCCAGCCGGTCACTCCCAGCCATAGGCCCCGAGACACAAACCTCGGCCCGTTTCCCTGGCAAACAAAAGTAAGCTACCCCGCTTCTGGATGGCAGATTGCAGGACGCACTTGGTACTATCAAACCAGCCCAACTTGGCACTGGTGCCACCTCAGGTCTGGGAACCATCCTGCGTCTCGTGGATTCTAAGGAGCCAGCCGGCCACTCCCACCCATAGGCCCCCAAACAAAAACAACGGCGCTTTTCCCTGGAAAACAAAACTCGCCTGCCAACTTTTTGATGGCCGATTGCAGGAACCACTTGGTATTATCAAGCCAGCCCGACTTGGCACTGGTGCTACCTTGGGTCTGGGAACCATGCTGCGTATCGTGGATTCTAAGGAGCCAGCCGGCCACTCCCTGCCACAGGCCCCCAAACACAAACAACGGCGCTTTTCCCTGGAAATCAACACTCGCTTGCCGACTTTTTGATGGCAGATTGCAGGAGCCACTTGGTACTATCAAACCAGCCCAACTTGGCACTGGTGCCACCATGGGTCTGGTCACCATCATGCCTCTCGTAGCTTTTCAGGACCTAGCCGGTCACTCACAGCCATAGGCCCCCAGACACAAACCTTGGCCCGTTTCCCTGGCAAACAAAAGTAAGCTGCCCCGTTTCTGGATGGCAGATTTCAGTAGCAACTTTGCACCATCAAACTGGCCCGACTTGTCACTGGTGCCACTTTAGGTCTGGGAACCACCCTGCGTATCGTGGATTGTAATTAGCCATCCGGCCACTCCCACCCACAGGCCCCCAAACACAAACAACGGCGCTTTTCCCTGGAAAACAAAACTCGCCTACCAACATTTTGATGGCAGATTGCAGGAGCCACTTGGTACTATCAAATCAGCCGAACTTGGCACTGGTGCCACCATGGGTCTGGTAACCATACTGCCTATCGTACCTTTTCAGGAGCCAGCTGGTCACTCCCAGCCATAGGCCCCCAGACAAAAACCTCGGCTCCTTTCCCTGGCAAACAAAAGTAAGCAGCCCTGCTTCTGGATGGCAGATTGCAGGAGCCACTTTGCACCATCAAACTGGCCCGACTTGTCATTGTTGCCACCTCTGGTCTGGGAACCATCCTGCGTATCGTGGATTCTAATTAGCCAGCCGGCCACTCCCAGCCACAGGCCCCCAAACACAAACAACGGCGCTTTTCCCTGGAAAACAAAACTCGCCTGACAACTTTTTGATGGCAGATTGCAGGAGCCACTTGGTACTATCAAATCAGCCCAACTTGGCACTGGTGCCACCATGGGTCTGGTCAACATCCTGCCTATCGTAGCTTTTCAGGAGCCAGCCGGTCACTCCCAGCCATAGGCCCCCAGACCCAAACCTCGGCCCGTTTCCCTGGCAAACAAAAGTAAGCTGCCCCGCTTCTGGATGGCAGATTGCAGGAGCCACTTGGTAGTATCAAACCAGCCCTACTTGGTACTGGTGCCAACTTGGGTCTGGGAAACATCCTGCGTATCGTGGATTCTAAGGAGCCAGCCGGCCACTCCCAGCCACAGGCCTCTAAACACAAACAAGGGCGCTTTTCCCTGGAAAACAAAACTCTCCTGCCAACTTTTTGATGGCAGATTGCAGGAGCCACTTGGTACTATCAAACCAGCCCAACTTGGCACTGGTGCCACCATGGGTCTGGTCACCATCCTGCCTATCGTAGCTTTTCAGGAGCCAGCCGGCCACTCCCAGCCATAGGCCCCCAGGCACAAACCTCGGCCCGTTTCCCTGGCAAACAAAAGTAAGCTGCCCCGCTTCTGGATGGCAGATTCCCGGACGCACTTGTTACAATCAAACCAGCCCAACTTGGCACTGGTGCCACCTCTGGTCTGGGAACCATGCTGAGTATCGTGGATTCTAAGGAGCCAGCCGGCCACTCCCAGCCACAGGCCCCCAAACACAAACAACGGCGCTTTTCCCTGGAAAACAAAACTCGCCTGCCAAGTGTTTGATGGCAGATTGCAGGAGCCACTTGGTACTATCAAACCCGCCCAACTTGGCACTGGTGCCACCATGGGTCTGGTCACCATCCTGCCTATCGTAGCTTTTCAGGAGCCAGCCGGTCACTCCCCGCCATAGGCCCCCAGACACAAACCTCGGCCCGTTTCCCTGTCAAACAAAAGTAAGCTACCCCGCTTCTGGATGGCAGATTGCAGGACGCACTTGGTACTATCAAACCAGCCCAACTTGGCACTGGTGCCACCTCAGGTCTGTGAACCATCCTGCGTCTCGTGGATTCTAAGGAGCCAGCCGGCCACTCCCACCCATAGGCCCCCAAACAAAAACAACGGCGCTTTTCCCTGGAAAACAAAACTCGCCTGCCAACTTTTTGATGGCAGATTGCAGGAACCACTTGGTATTATCAAGCCAGCCCGACTTGGCACTGGTGCCACCTTGGGTCTGGGAACCATGCTGCGTATCGTGGATTCTAAGGAGCCAGCCGGCCACTCCCTGCCACAGGCCCCCAAACACAAACAACGGCGCTTTTCCCTGGAAATCAACACTCGCTTGCCGACTTTTTGATGGCAGATTGCAGGAGCCACTTGGTACTATCAAACCAGCCCAACTTGGCACTGGTGCCACCATGGGTCTGGTCACCATCATGCCTCTCGTAGCTTTTCAGGAGCCAGCTGGTCACTCCCAGCCATAGGCCCCCAGACAAAAACCTCGGCTCCTTTCCCTGGCAAACAAAAGTAAGCAGCCCTGCTTCTGGATGGCAGATTGCAGGAGCCACTTTGCACCATCAAACTGGCCCGACTTGTCACTGTTGCCACCTCTGGTCTGGGAACCATCCTGCGTATCGTGGATTCTAATTAGCCAGCCGGCCACTCCCAGCCACAGGCCCCCAAACACCAACAACGGCGCTTTTCCCTGGAAAACAAAACTCGCCTGACAACTTTTTGATGGCAGATTGCAGGAGCCACTTGGTACTATCAAACCAGCCCAACTTGGCACTGGTGCCACCATGGGTCTGGTCACCATCCTGCCTATCGTAGCTTTTCAGGAGCCAGCCGGTCACTCCCAGCCATAGGCCCCCAGACACAAAGCTCGGCCCGTTTCCCTGGCAAACAAAAGTAAGCTGCCCCGCTTCTGGATGGCAGATAGTAGGACGCACTTGTTACTCTCAAACCAGCCCGACTTGGCACTGGTGCCACCACTGGTCTGGGAACCATCCTGCGTATCGTGGATTCTAAGGAGCCAGCCGGCCACTCCCACCCACAGGCCCCCAAACACAAACAACGGCGCTTTTCCCTGGAAAACAAAACTCGCCTGCCAACTTTTTGATGGCAGATTGCAGGAGCCACTTGGTACTATCAAACCAGCCCAACTTGGCACTGGTGCCACCATGGGTCTGGTCACCATCCTGACTATCGTAGCTTTTCAGGAGCCAGCCGGTCACTCCCAGCCATAGGCCCCCAGACAAATACCTCGGCCCGTTTCCCTGGCAAACAAAAGTAAGCTGCCCCGCTTCTGGATGGCAGATTGCAGGACGCACTTGGTACTATCAAACCAGCCCGACTTGGCACTGGTGCCACCACTGGTCTGGGAACCATCCTGCGTATCGTGGATTCTAAGGAGCCAGCCGGCCACTCCCTGCCACAGGCCCCCAAACACAAACAACGGCGCTTTTCCCTGGAAAACAAAACTCGCCTGCCAACTTTTTGATGGCAGATTGCAGGAGCCACTTGGTACTATCAAACCAGCCCAACTTGGCACTGGTGCCACCATGGGTCTGGTCACCATCCTGCCTATCGTAACTTTTCAGGAGCCAGCCGGTCACTCCCAGCCATAGGCCCCCAGACAAAAACCTCGGCCCGTTTCCCTGGCAAACAAAAGTAAGCTGCCCCGCTTCTGGATGGCAGATTCCCGGACGCACTTGGTACTATCAAACCAGCCCAACTTGGCACTGGTGCCACCTCTGATCTTCGAACCATGCTGAGTATCGTGGATTCTAAGGAGCCAGCCGGCCACTCCCAGCCACAGGCCCCCAAACACAAACAACGGCGCTTTTCCCTGGAAAACAAAACTCGCCTGCCAAGTTTTTGATGGCAGATTGCAGGAGCCACTTGGTACTATCAAACCAGCCCAACTTGGCACTGGTGCCGTCATGGGTCTGGTCACCATCCTGCCTATCGTAGCTTTTCAGGAGCCAGCCGGTCACTCCCAGCCATAGGCCCCCAGACAAAAACCTCGGACCGTTTCCCTGGCAAACAAAAGTAAGCTGCCCCGCTTCTGGATGGCAGATTGCAGGAACCACTTGGTACTATCAAACCAGCCCAACTTGGCACTGGTGCCACCATGGGTCTGGGAACCATCCTGTGTATCGTGGATTCTAATTAGCCATCCGTCCACTCCAGGCCATAGGGCCCCAGGCACAAACAACGGCGCTTTTACCTGGAAAACAAAACTCGCCTGCCAACTTTTTGATGGCCGATTGCAGGAACCACTTGGTATTATCTAGCCAGCCCAACTTGGCACTGGTGCCACCATGGGTCTGGTCACCATCCTGCCTATCGTAGCTTTTCAGGAGCCAGCCGGTCACTCCCTGCCATAGGCCCCCAGACACAAACCTCGGACCGTTTCCCTGGCAAACAAAAGTAAGCTGCCCCGCTTCTGGATGGCAGATTGCAGGAACCACTTGTTACTATCAAACCAGCCCAACTTGGCACTGGTGCCACCATGGGTCTGGGAACCATCCTGTGTATCGTGGATTCTAATTAGCCATCCGTCCACTCCAGGCCATAGGGCCCCAGGCACAAACAACGGCGCTTTTCCCTGGAAAACAAAACTCGCCTGCCAACTTTTTGATGGCCGATTGCAGGAACCACTTGGTATTATCAAGCCAGCCCGACTTGGCACTGGTGCCACCTTGGGTCTGGGAACCATGCTGCGTATCGTGGATTCTAAGGAGCCAGCCGGCCACTCCCTGCCACAGGCCCCCAAACACAAACAACGGCGCTTTTCCCTGGAAAACAAAACTCGCCTGCCAAGTTTTTGATGGCAGATTGCAGGAGCCACTTGGTACTATCAAACCAGCCCAACTTGGCACTGGTGCCACCATGGGTCTGGTCACCATCCTGCCTATCGTAGCTTTTCAGGAGCCAGCCAGCCACCCCCAGCCAGAGGCCCCCAGACAAATATTTCGGCCCGTTTCCCTGGCAAACAAAAGTAAGCTGCCCCGCTTCTGCATGGCAGATTGCAGGAGCCACTTTGCACCGTCAAACCAGCCCAACTTGGCACTGGTGCCACCTCAGGTCTGGGAACCATCCTGCGTATCGTGGGTTCTAATTAGCCATCCGTCCACTCCAGGCCATAGGGCCCCAGGCACAAACAACGGCGCTTTTCCCTGGAAAACAAAACTCGCCTGCCAACTTTTTGATGGCCGATCGCAGGAACCACTTGGTATTATCAAGCCAGCCCAACTTGGCACTGGTGCCACCATGGGTCTGGTCACCATCCTGCCTATCGTAGCTTTTCAGGAGCCAGCCGGTCACTCCCAGCCATAGGCCCCCAGACACAAACCTCGGACCGTTTCCCTGGCAAACAAAAGTAAGCTGCCCCGCTTCTGGATGGCAGATTCCCGGACGCACTTGTTACTATCAAACCAGCCCAACTTGGCACTGGTGCCACCATGGGTCTGGGAACCATCCTGTGTATCGTGGATTCTAATTAGCCATCCGTCCACTCCAGGCCATAGGGCCCCAGGCACAAACAACGGCGCTTTTCCCTGGAAAACAAAACTCGCCTGCCAACTTTTTGATGGCCGATTGCAGGAACCACTTGGTATTATCAAGCCAGCCCGACTTGGCACTGGTGCCACCTTGGGTCTGGGAACCATGCTGCGTATCGTGGATTCTAAGGAGCCAGCCGGCCACTCCCAGCCACAGGCCCCCAAACACAAACAACGACGCTTTTCCCTGGAAATCAACACTCGCTTGCCGATTTTTGATGGCAGATTGCAGGAGCCACTTGGTACTATCAAACCAGCCCAACTTGGCACTGGTGCCACCATGGGTCTGGTCACCATCCTGCCTATCGTAGCTTTTCATGAGCCAGCCGGCCACTCCCAGCCATAGGCCCCCAGACACAAAGCTCGGCCCGTTTCCCTGGCAAAAAAAAGTAAGCTGCCCCGCTTCTGGATGGCAGATTGCAGGACGCACTTGTTACAATCAAACCAGCCCAACTTGGCACTGGTGCTACCTCTGGTCTGGGAACCATGCTGAGTATCGTGGATTCTAAGGAGCCAGCTGGCCACTCCCAGCCACAGGCCCCCAAACACAAACAACGGCGCTTTTCCCTGGAAAACAAAACTCGCCTGACAACTTTTTGATGGCAGATTGCAGGAGCCACTTGGTACTATCAAACCAGCCCAACTTGGCACTGGTGCCGTCATGGGTCTGGTCACCATCATGCCTATCGTAGCTTTTCAGGAGCCAGCCGGTCACTTCCAGGCTTAGGCCCCCAGACACAATCCTCGGACCGTTTCCCTGGCAAACAAAAGTAAGCTGCCCCGCTTCTGGATGGCAGATTGCAGGAACCACTTGTTACTATCAAACCAGCCCAAGTTGGCACTGGTGCCACCATGGGTCTGGGAACCATCCTGTGTATCGTGGATTCTAATTAGCCATCCGTCCACTCCAGGCCATAGGGCCCCAGGCGCAAACAACGGCGCTTTTCCCTGGAAAACAAACTCGCCTGCCAAATTTTTGATGGCAGATTGCAGGAGCCACTTGGTACTATCAAACCAGCCCAACTTGGCACTGGTGCCACCATGGGTCTGGTCACCATCCTGCCTATCGTAGCTTTTCAGGAGCCAGCCGGTCACTCCCAGCCATAGGCCCCGAGACACAAACCTCGGCCCGTTTCCCTGGCAAACAAAAGTAAGCTACCCCGCTTCTGGATGGCAGATTGCAGGACGCACTTGGTACTATCAAACCAGCCCAACTTGGCACTGGTGCCACCTCAGGTCTGGGAACCATCCTGCGTCTCGTGGATTCTAAGGAGCCAGCCGGCCACTCCCACCCATAGGCCCCCAAACAAAAACAACGGCGCTTTTCCCTGGAAAACAAAACTCGCCTGCCAACTTTTTGATGGCCGATTGCAGGAACCACTTGGTATTATCAAGCCAGCCCGACTTGGCACTGGTGCTACCTTGGGTCTGGGAACCATGCTGCGTATCGTGGATTCTAAGGAGCCAGCCGGCCACTCCCTGCCACAGGCCCCCAAACACAAACAACGGCGCTTTTCCCTGGAAATCAACACTCGCTTGCCGACTTTTTGATGGCAGATTGCAGGAGCCACTTGGTACTATCAAACCAGCCCAACTTGGCACTGGTGCCACCATGGGTCTGGTCACCATCATGCCTCTCGTAGCTTTTCAGGACCTAGCCGGTCACTCACAGCCATAGGCCCCCAGACACAAACCTTGGCCCGTTTCCCTGGCAAACAAAAGTAAGCTGCCCCGTTTCTGGATGGCAGATTTCAGTAGCAACTTTGCACCATCAAACTGGCCCGACTTGTCACTGGTGCCACTTTAGGTCTGGGAACCACCCTGCGTATCGTGGATTGTAATTAGCCATCCGGCCACTCCCACCCACAGGCCCCCAAACACAAACAACGGCGCTTTTCCCTGGAAAACAAAACTCGCCTACCAACATTTTGATGGCAGATTGCAGGAGCCACTTGGTACTATCAAATCAGCCGAACTTGGCACTGGTGCCACCATGGGTCTGGTAACCATACTGCCTATCGTACCTTTTCAGGAGCCAGCTGGTCACTCCCAGCCATAGGCCCCCAGACAAAAACCTCGGCTCCTTTCCCTGGCAAACAAAAGTAAGCAGCCCTGCTTCTGGATGGCAGATTGCAGGAGCCACTTTGCACCATCAAACTGGCCCGACTTGTCATTGTTGCCACCTCTGGTCTGGGAACCATCCTGCGTATCGTGGATTCTAATTAGCCAGCCGGCCACTCCCAGCCACAGGCCCCCAAACACAAACAACGGCGCTTTTCCCTGGAAAACAAAACTCGCCTGACAACTTTTTGATGGCAGATTGCAGGAGCCACTTGGTACTATCAAACCAGCCCAACTTGGCACTGGTGCCACCATGGGTCTGGTCACCATCCTGCCTATCGTAGCTTTTCAGGAGCCAGCCGGTCACTCCCAGCCATAGGCCCCCAGACACAAAGCTCGGCCCGTTTCCCTGGCAAACAAAAGTAAGCTGCCCCGCTTCTGGATGGCAGATAGTAGGACGCACTTGTTAATATCAAACCAGCCCGACTTGGCACTGGTGCCACCACTGGTCTGGGAACCATCCTGCGTATCGTGGATTCTAAGGAGCCAGCCGGCCACTCCCAGCCACAGGCACCCAAACACAAACAACGGCGCTTTTCCCTGGAAAACAAAACTCGCCTGACAACTTTTTGATGGCAGATTGCAGGAGCCACTTGGTACTATCAAACCAGCCCAACTTGGCACTGGTGCCACCATGGGTCTGGTCACCATCCTGCCTATCGTAGCTTTTCAGGAGCCAGCCGGTCACTCCCAGCCATAGGCCCCCAGACAAATACCTCGGCCCGTTTCCCTGGAAAACAAAAGTAAGCTGCCCCGCTTCTGGATGGCAGATTGCAGGACGCACTTGGTACTATCAAACCAGCCCGACTTGGCACTGGTGCCACGTCAAGTCTGGGAACCATCCTGCGTATCGTGGATTCTAAGGAGCCAGCCGGCCACTCCCTGCCACAGGCCCCCAAACACAAACAACGGCGCTTTTCCCTGGAAAACAAAACTCGCCTGCCAACTTTTTGATGGCAGATTGCAGGAGCCACTTGGTACTATCAAACCAGCCCAACTTGGCACTGGTGCCACCATGGGTCTGGGAACCATCCTGCCTATCGTAACTTTTCAGGAGCCAGCCAGTCACTCCCAGCCATAGGCCCCCAGACAAAAACCTCGGCCCGTTTCCCTGGCAAACAAAAGTAAGCTGCCCCGCTTCTGGATGGCAGATTCCCGGACGCACTTGGTACTATCAAACCAGCCCAACTTGGCACTGGTGCCACCTCTGATCTGGGAACCATGCTGAGTATCGTGGATTCTAAGGAGCCAGCCGGCCACTCCCAGCCACAGGCCCCCAAACACAAACAACGGCGCTTTTCCCTGGAAAACAAAACTCGCCTGCCAAGTTTTTGATGGCAGATTGCAGGAGCCACTTGGTACTATCAAACCAGCCCAACTTGGCACTGGTGCCGTCATGGGTCTGGTCACCATCCTGCCTATCGTAGCTTTTCAGGAGCCAGCCGGTCACTCCCAGCCATAGGCCCCCAGACAAAAACCTCGGCCCGTTTCCCTGGAAAACAAAAGTAAGCTGCCCCGCTTCTGGATGGCAGATTGCAGGAACCACTTGGTACTATCAAACCAGCCCAACTTGGCACTGGTGCCACCATGGGTCTGGGAACCATCCTGTGTATCGTGGATTCTAATTAGCCATCCGTCCACTCCAGGCCATAGGGCCCCAGGCACAAACAACGGCGCTTTTCCCTGGAAAACAAAACTCGCCTGACAACTTTTTGATGGCCGATTGCAGGAACCACTTGGTATTATCTAGCCAGCCCAACTTGGCACTGGTGCCACCATGGGTCTGGTCACCATCCTGCCTATCGTAGCTTTTCAGGAGCCAGCCGGTCACTCCCAGCCATAGGCCCCCAGACACAAACCTCGGACCGTTTCCCTGGCAAACAAAAGTAAGCTGCCCCGCTTCTGGATGGCAGATTGCAGGAACCACTTGTTACTATCAAACCAGCCCAACTTGGCACTGGTGCCACCATGGGTCTGGGAACCATCCTGTGTATCGTGGATTCTAATTAGCCATCCGTCCACTCCAGGCCATAGGGCCCCAGGCACAAACAACGGCGCTTTTCCCTGGAAAACAAAACTTGCCTGCCAACTTTTTGATGGCCGATTGCAGGAACCACTTGGTATTATCAAGCCAGCCCGACTTGGCACTGGTGCCACCTTGGGTCTGGGAACCATGCTGCGTATCGTGGATTCTAAGTAGCCAGCCGGCCACTCCCTGCCACAGGCCCCCAAACACAAACAACGGCGCTTTTCCCTGGAAAACAAAACTCGCCTGCCAAGTTTTTGATGGCAGATTGCAGGAGCCACTTGGTACTATCAAACCAGCCCAACTTGGCACTGGTGCCACCATGGGTCTGGTCACCATCCTGCCTATCGTAGCTTTTCAGGAGCCAGCCAGCCACCCCCAGCCAGAGGCCCCCAGACAAAAACCTCGGCCCGTTTCCCTGGCAAACAAAAGTAAGCTGCCCCGCTTCTGCATGGCAGATTGCAGGAGCCACTTTGCACCGTCAAACCAGCCCAACTTGGCACTGGTGCCACCTCAGGTCTGGGAACCATCCTGCGTATCGTGGGTTCTAATTAGCCATCCGTCCACTCCAGGCCATAGGGCCCCAGGCACAAAAAACGGCGCTTTTCCCTGGAAAACAAAACTCGCCTGCCAACTTTTTGATGGCCGATTGCAGGAACCACTTGGTATTATCAAGCCAGCCCAACTTGGCACTGGTGCCACCATGGGTCTGGTCACCATCCTGCCTATCGTAGCTTTTCAGGAGCCAGCCGGTCACTCCCAGCCATAGGCCCCCAGACACAAACCTCGGACCGTTTCCCTGGCAAACAAAAGTAAGCTGCCCCGCTTCTGGATGGCAGATTGCAGGAACCACTTGTTACTATCAAACCAGCCCAACTTGGCACTGGTGCCACCATGGGTCTGGGAACCATCCTGTGTATCGTGGATTCTAATTAGCCATCCGTCCACTCCAGGCCATAGGGCCCCAGGCACAAACAACGGCGCTTTTCCCTGGATAACAAACTCGCCTGCCAAATTTTTGATGGCAGATTGCAGGAGCCACTTGGTACTATCAAACCAGCCCAACTTGGCACTGGTGCCACCATGGGTCTGGTCACCATCCTGCCTATCGTAGCTTTTCAGGAGCCAGCCGGTCACTCCCAGCCATAGGCCCCGAGACACAAACCTCGGCCCGTTTCCCTGGCAAACAAAAGTAAGCTACCCCGCTTCTGGATGGCAGATTGCAGGACGCACTTGGTACTATCAAACCAGCCCAACTTGGCACTGGTGCCACCTCAGGTCTGGGAACCATCCTGCGTCTCGTGGATTCTAAGGAGCCAGCCGGCCACTCCCACCCATAGGCCCCCAAACAAAAACAACGGCGCTTTTCCCTGGAAAACAAAACTCGCCTGCCAACTTTTTGATGGCCGATTGCAGGAACCACTTGGTATTATCAAGCCAGCCCGACTTGGCACTGGTGCCACCTTGGGTCTGGGAACCATGCTGCGTATCGTGGATTCTAAGGAGCCAGCCGGCCACTCCCTGCCACAGGCCCCCAAACACAAACAACGGCGCTTTTCCCTGGAAATCAACACTCGCTTGCCGACTTTTTGATGGCAGATTGCAGGAGCCACTTGGTACTATCAAACCAGCCCAACTTGGCACTGGTGCCACCATGGGTCTGGTCACCATCATGCCTCTCGTAGCTTTTCAGGACCTAGCCGGTCACTCACAGCCATAGGCCCCCAGACACAAACCTTGGCCCGTTTCCCTGGCAAACAAAAGTAAGCTGCCCCGTTTCTGGATGGCAGATTTCAGTAGCAACTTTGCACCATCAAACTGGCCCGACTTGTCACTGGTGCCACTTTAGGTCTGGGAACCATCCTGCGTATCGTGGATTCTAATTAGCCATCCGGCCACTCCCACCCACAGGCCCCCAAACACAAACAACCGCGCTTTTCCCTGGAAAACAAAACTCGCCTACCAACATTTTGATGGCAGATTGCAGGAGCCACTTGGTACTATCAAATCAGCCGAACTTGGCACTGGTGCCACCATGGGTGTGGTAACCATCCTGCCTATCGTACCTTTTCAGGAGCCAGCTGGTCACTCCCAGCCATAGGCCCCCAGACAAAAACCTCGGCTCCTTTCCCTGGCAAACAAAAGTAAGCAGCCCTGCTTCTGGATGGCAGATTGCAGGAGCCACTTTGCACCATCAAACTGGCCCGACTTGTCACTGTTGCCACCTCTGGTCTGGGAACCATCCTGCGTATCGTGGATTCTAATTAGCCAGCCGGCCACTCCCAGCCACAGGCCCCCAAACACAAACAACGGCGCTTTTCCCTGGAAAACTAAACTCGCCTGACAACTTTTTGATGGCAGATTGCAGGAGCCACTTGGTACTATCAAACCAGCCCAACTTGGCACTGGTGCCACCATGGGTCTGGTCACCATCCTGCCTATCGTAGCTTTTCAGGAGCCAGCCGGTCACTCCCTGCCATAGGCCCCCAGACACAAAGCTCGGCCCGTTTCCCTGGCAAACAAAAGTAAGCTGCCCCGCTTCTGGATGGCAGATAGTAGGACGCACTTGTTAATATCAAACCAGCCCGACTTGGCACTGGTGCCACCACTGGTCTGGGAACCATCCTGCGTATCGTGGATTCTAAGGAGCCAGCCGGCCACTCCCAGCCACAGGCACCCAAACACAAACAACGGCGCTTTTCCCTGGAAAACAAAACTCGCCTGACAAGTTTTTGATGGCAGATTGCAGGAGCCACTTGGTACTATCAAACCAGCCCAACTTGGCACTGGTGCCACCATGGGTCTGGTCACCATCCTGCCTATCGTAGCTTTTCAGGAGCCAGCCGGTCACTCCCAGCCATAGGCCCCCAGACAAATACCTCGGCCCGTTTCCCTGGAAAACAAAAGTAAGCTGCCCCGCTTCTGGATGGCAGATTGCAGGACGCACTTGGTACTATCAAACCAGCCCGACTTGGCACTGGTGCCACGTCAAGTCTGGGAACCATCCTGCGTATCGTGGATTCTAAGGAGCCAGCCGGCCACTCCCTGCCACAGGCCCCCAAACACAAACAACGGCGCTTTTCCCTGGAAAACAAAACTCGCCTGCCAACTTTTTGATGGCAGATTGCAGGAGCCACTTGGTACTATCAAACCAGCCCAACTTGGCACTGGTGCCACCATGGGTCTGGGAACCATCCTGCCTATCGTAACTTTTCAGGAGCCAGCCAGTCACTCCCAGCCATAGGCCCCCAGACAAAAACCTCGGCCCGTTTCCCTGGCAAACAAAAGTAAGCTGCCCCGCTTCTGGATGGCAGATTCCCGGACGCACTTGGTACTATCAAACCAGCCCAACTTGGCACTGGTGCCACCTCTGATCTGGGAACCATGCTGAGTATCGTGGATTCTAAGGAGCCAGCCGGCCACTCCCAGCCACAGGCCCCCAAACACAAACAACGGCGCTTTTCCCTGGAAAACAAAACTCGCCTGCCAAGTTTTTGATGGCAGATTGCAGGAGCCACTTGGTACTATCAAACCAGCCCAACTTGGCACTGGTGCCGTCATGGGTCTGGTCACCATCCTGCCTATCGTAGCTTTTCACGAGCCAGCCGGTCACTCCCAGCCATAGGCCCCCAGACAAAAACCTCGGCCCGTTTCCCTGGAAAACAAAAGTAAGCTGCCCCGCTTCTGGATGGCAGATTGCAGGAACCACTTGGTACTATCAAACCAGCCCAACTTGGCACTGGTGCCACCATGGGTCTGGGAACCATCCTGTGTATCGTGGATTCTAATTAGCCATCCGTCCACTCCAGGCCATAGGGCCCCAGGCACAAACAACGGCGCTTTTCCCTGGAAAACAAAACTCGCCTGACAACTTTTTGATGGCCGATTGCAGGAACCACTTGGTATTATCTAGCCAGCCCAACTTGGCACTGGTGCCACCATGGGTCTGGTCACCATCCTGCCTATCGTAGCTTTTCAGGAGCCAGCCGGTCACTCCCAGCCATAGGCCCCCAGACACAAAGCTCGGCCCGTTTCCCTGGCAAACAAAAGTAAGCTGCCCCGCTTCTGGATGGCAGATTGCAGGAACCACTTGTTACTATCAAACCAGCCCAACTTGGCACTGGTGCCACCATGGGTCTGGGAACCATCCTGTGTATCGTGGATTCTAATTAGCCATCCGTCCACTCCAGGCCATAGGGCCCCAGGCACAAACAACGGCGCTTTTCCCTGGAAAACAAAACTCGCCTGCCAACTTTTTGATGGCCGATTGCAGGAACCACTTGGTATTATCAAGCCAGCCCGACTTGGCACTGGTGCCACCTTGGGTCTGGGAACCATGCTGCGTATCGTGGATTCTAAGTAGCCAGCCGGCCACTCCCTGCCACAGGCCCCCAAACACAAACAACGGCGCTTTTCCCTGGAAAACAAAACTCGCCTGCCAAGTTTTTGATGGCAGATTGCAGGAGCCACTTGGTACTATCAAACCAGCCCAACTTGGCACTGGTGCCACCATGGGTCTGGTCACCATCCTGCCTATCGTAGCTTTTCAGGAGCCAGCCAGCCACCCCCAGCCAGAGGCCCCCAGACAAAAACCTCGGCCCGTTTCCCTGGCAAACAAAAGTAAGCTGCCCCGCTTCTGCATGGCAGATTGCAGGAGCCACTTTGCACCGTCAAACCAGCCCAACTTGGCACTGGTGCCACCTCAGGTCTGGGAACCATCCTGCGTATCGTGGGTTCTAATTAGCCATCCGTCCACTCCAGGCCATAGGGCCCCAGGCACAAAAAACGGCGCTTTTCCCTGGAAAACAAAACTCGCCTGCCAACTTTTTGATGGCCGATTGCAGGAACCACTTGGTATTATCAAGCCAGCCCAACTTGGCACTGGTGCCACCATGGGTCTGGTCACCATCCTGCCTATCGTAGCTTTTCAGGAGCCAGCCGGTCACTCCCAGCCATAGGCCCCCAGACACAAACCTCGGACCGTTTCCCTGGCAAACAAAAGTAAGCTGCCCCGCTTCTGGATGGCAGATTGCAGGAACCACTTGGTACTATCAAACCAGCCCAACTTGGCACTGGTGCCACCATGGGTCTGGGAACCATCCTGTGTATCGTGGATTCTAATTAGCCATCCGTCCACTCCAGGCCATAGGGCCCCAGGCACAAACAACGGCGCTTTTCCCTGGAAAACAAAACTCGCCTGCCAACTTTTTGATGGCCGATTGCAGGAACCACTTGGTATTATCAAGCCAGCCCGACTTGGCACTGGTGCCACCTTGGGTCTGGGAACCATGCTGCGTATCGTGGATTCTAAGTAGCCAGCCGGCCACTCCCTGCCACAGGCCCCCAAACACAAACAACGGCGCTTTTCCCTGGAAAACAAAACTCGCCTGCCAAGTTTTTGATGGCAGATTGCAGGAGCCACTTGGTACTATCAAACCAGCCCAACTTGGCACTGGTGCCACCATGGGTCTGGTCACCATCCTGCCTATCGTAGCTTTTCAGGAGCCAGCCAGCCACCCCCAGCCAGAGGCCCCCAGACAAAAACCTCGGCCCGTTTCCCTGGCAAACAAAAGTAAGCTGCCCCGCTTCTGCATGGCAGATTGCAGGAGCCACTTTGCACCGTCAAACCAGCCCAACTTGGCACTGGTGCCACCTCAGGTCTGGGAACCATCCTGCGTATCGTGGGTTCTAATTAGCCATCCGTCCACTCCAGGCCATAGGGCCCCAGGCACAAAAAACGGCGCTTTTCCCTGGAAAACAAAACTCGCCTGCCAACTTTTTGATGGCCGATTGCAGGAACCACTTGGTATTATCAAGCCAGCCCAACTTGGCACTGGTGCCACCATGGGTCTGGTCACCATCCTGCCTATCGTAGCTTTTCAGGAGCCAGCCGGTCACTCCCAGCCATAGGCCCCCAGACACAAACCTCGGACCGTTTCCCTGGCAAACAAAAGTAAGCTGCCCCGCTTCTGGATGGCAGATTGCAGGAACCACTTGGTACTATCAAACCAGCCCAACTTGGCACTGGTGCCACCATGGGTCTGGGAACCATCCTGTGTATCGTGGATTCTAATTAGCCATCCGTCCACTCCAGGCCATAGGGCCCCAGGCACAAACAACGGCGCTTTTCCCTGGAAAACAAAACTCGCCTGCCAACTTTTTGATGGCCGATTGCAGGAACCACTTGGTATTATCAAGCCAGCCCGACTTGGCACTGGTGCCACCTTGGGTCTGGGAACCATGCTGCGTATTGTGGATTCTAAGGAGCCAGCCGGCCACTCCCAGCCACAGGCCCCCAAACACAAACAACGACGCTTTTCCCTGGAAATCAACACTCGCTTGCCGACTTTTTGATGGCAGATTGCAGGAGCCACTTGGTACTATCAAACCAGCCCAACTTGGCACTGGTGCCACCATGGGTCTGGTCACCATCCTGCCTATCGTAGCTTTTCAGGAGCCAGCCGGCCACTCCCAGCCATAGGCCCCCAGACACAAACCTCGGCCCGTTTCCCTGGCAAACAAAAGTAAGCTGCCCCGCTTCTGGATGGCAGATTCCCGGACGCACTTGTTACAATCAAACCAGCCCAACTTGGCACTGGTGCCACCTCTGGTCTGGGAACCATCCTGCGTATCGTGGATTCTAAGGAGCCAGCCGGCCACTCCCAGCCACAGGCCCCCAAACACAAACAACGGCGCTTTTCCCTGGAAAACAAAACTCGCCTGACAACTTTTTGATGGCAGATTGCAGGAGCCACTTGGTACTATCAAACCAGCCCAACTTGGCACTGGTGCCGTCATGGGTCTGGTCCACATCCTGCCTATCGTAGCTTTTCACGAGCCAGCCGGTCACTTCCAGGCTTAGGCCCCCAGACACAATCCTCGGACCGTTTCCCTGGCAAACAAAAGTAAGCTGCCCCGATTCTGGATGGCAGATTGCAGGAACCACTTGTTACTATCAAACCAGCCCAAGTTGGCACTGGTGCCACCATGGGTCTGGGAACCATCCTGTGTATCGTGGATTCTAATTAGCCATCCGTCCACTCCAGGCCATAGGGCCCCAGGCGCAAACAACGGCGCTTTTCCCTGGATAACAAACTCGCCTGCCAAATTTTTGATGGCAGATTGCAGGAGCCACTTGGTACTATCAAACCAGCCCAACTTGGCACTGGTGCCACCATGGGTCTGGTCACCATCCTGCCTATCGTAGCTTTTCAGGAGCCAGCCGGTCACTCCCAGCCATAGGCCCCCAGACACAAACCTCGGCCCGTTTCCCTGGCAAACAAAAGTAAGCTACCCCGCTTCTGGATGGCAGATTGCAGGACGCACTTGGTACTATCAAACCAGCCCAACTTGGCACTGGTGCCACCTCAGGTCTGGGAACCATCCTGCGTCTCGTGGATTCTAAGGAGCCAGCCGGCCACTCCCACCCATAGGCCCCCAAACAAAAACAACGGCGCTTTTCCCTGGAAAACAAAACTCGCCTGCCAACTTTTTGATGGCCGATTGCAGGAACCACTTGGTATTATCAAGCCAGCCCGACTTGGCACTGGTGCCACCTTGGGTCTGGGAACCATGCTGCGTATCGTGGATTCTAAGGAGCCAGCCGGCCACTCCCTGCCACAGGCCCCCAAACACAAACAACGGCGCTTTTCCCTGGAAATCAACACTCGCTTGCCGACTTTTTGATGGCAGATTGCAGGAGCCACTTGGTACTATCAAACCAGCCCAACTTGGCACTGGTGCCACCATGGGTCTGGTCACCATCATGCCTCTCGTAGCTTTTCAGGACCTAGCCGGTCACTCACAGCCATAGGCCCCCAGACACAAACCTTGGCCCGTTTCCCTGGCAAACAAAAGTAAGCTGCCCCGTTTCTGGATGGCAGATTTCAGTAGCAACTTTGCACCATCAAACTGGCCCGACTTGTCACTGGTGCCACTTTAGGTCTGGGAACCATCCTGCGTATCGTGGATTCTAATTAGCCATCCGGCCACTCCCACCCACAGGCCCCCAAACACAAACAACCGCGCTTTTCCCTGGAAAACAAAACTCGCCTAGCAACATTTTGATGGCAGATTGCAGGAGCCACTTGGTACTATCAAATCAGCCGAACTTGGCACTGGTGCCACCATGGGTCTGGTAACCATCCTGCCTATCGTACCTTTTCAGGAGCCAGCTGGTCACTCCCAGCCATAGGCCCCCAGACAAAAACCTCGGCTCCTTTCCCTGGCAAACAAAAGTAAGCAGCCCTGCTTCTGGATGGCAGATTGCAGGAGCCACTTTGCACCATCAAACTGGCCCGACTTGTCACTGTTGCCACCTCTGGTCTGGGAACCATCCTGCGTATCGTGGATTCTAATTAGCCAGCCGGCCACTCCCAGCCACAGGCCCCCAAACACAAACAACGGCGCTTTTCCCTGGAAAACTAAACTCGCCTGACAACTTTTTGATGGCAGATTGCAGGAGCCACTTGGTACTATCAAACCAGCCCAACTTGGCACTGGTGCCACCTTGGGTCTGGGAACCATGCTGCGTATTGTGGATTCTAAGGAGCCAGCCGGCCACTCCCAGCCACAGGCCCCCAAACACAAACAACGACGCTTTTCCCTGGAAATCAACACTCGCTTGCCGACTTTTTGATGGCAGATTGCAGGAGCCACTTGGTACTATCAAACCAGCCCAACTTGGCACTGGTGCCACCATGGGTCTGGTCACCATCCTGCCTATCGTAGCTTTTCAGGAGCCAGCCGGCCACTCCCAGCCATAGGCCCCCAGACACAAACCTCGGCCCGTTTCCCTGGCAAACAAAAGTAAGCTGCCCCGCTTCTGGATGGCAGATTCCCGGACGCACTTGTTACAATCAAACCAGCCCAACTTGGCACTGGTGCCACCTCTGGTCTGGGAACCATCCTGCGTATCGTGGATTCTAAGGAGCCAGCCGGCCACTCCCAGCCACAGGCCCCCAAACACAAACAACGGCGCTTTTCCCTGGAAAACAAAACTCGCCTGACAACTTTTTGATGGCAGATTGCAGGAGCCACTTGGTACTATCAAACCAGCCCAACTTGGCACTGGTGCCGTCATGGGTCTGGTCCACATCCTGCCTATCGTAGCTTTTCACGAGCCAGCCGGTCACTTCCAGGCTTAGGCCCCCAGACACAATCCTCGGACCGTTTCCCTGGCAAACAAAAGTAAGCTGCCCCGATTCTGGATGGCAGATTGCAGGAACCACTTGTTACTATCAAACCAGCCCAAGTTGGCACTGGTGCCACCATGGGTCTGGGGACCATCCTGTGTATCGTGGATTCTAATTAGCCATCCGTCCACTCCAGGCCATAGGGCCCCAGGCGCAAACAACGGCGCTTTTCCCTGGATAACAAACTCGCCTGCCAAATTTTTGATGGCAGATTGCAGGAGCCACTTGGTACTATCAAACCAGCCCAACTTGGCACTGGTGCCACCATGGGTCTGGTCACCATCCTGCCTATCGTAGCTTTTCAGGAGCCAGCCGGTCACTCCCAGCCATAGGCCCCCAGACACAAACCTCGGCCCGTTTCCCTGGCAAACAAAAGTAAGCTACCCCGCTTCTGGATGGCAGATTGCAGGACGCACTTGGTACTATCAAACCAGCCCAACTTGGCACTGGTGCCACCTCAGGTCTGGGAACCATCCTGCGTCTCGTGGATTCTAAGGAGCCAGCCGGCCACTCCCACCCATAGGCCCCCAAACAAAAACAACGGCGCTTTTCCCTGGAAAACAAAACTCGCCTGCCAACTTTTTGATGGCCGATTGCAGGAACCACTTGGTATTATCAAGCCAGCCCGACTTGGCACTGGTGCCACCTTGGGTCTGGGAACCATGCTGCGTATCGTGGATTCTAAGGAGCCAGCCGGCCACTCCCTGCCACAGGCCCCCAAACACAAACAACGGCGCTTTTCCCTGGAAATCAACACTCGCTTGCCGACTTTTTGATGGCAGATTGCAGGAGCCACTTGGTACTATCAAACCAGCCCAACTTGGCACTGGTGCCACCATGGGTCTGGTCACCATCATGCCTCTCGTAGCTTTTCAGGACCTAGCCGGTCACTCACAGCCATAGGCCCCCAGACACAAACCTTGGCCCGTTTCCCTGGCAAACAAAAGTAAGCTGCCCCGTTTCTGGATGGCAGATTTCAGTAGCAACTTTGCACCATCAAACTGGCCCGACTTGTCACTGGTGCCACTTTAGGTCTGGGAACCATCCTGCGTATCGTGGATTCTAATTAGCCATCCGGCCACTCCCACCCACAGGCCCCCAAACACAAACAACCGCGCTTTTCCCTGGAAAACAAAACTCGCCTACCAACATTTTGATGGCAGATTGCAGGAGCCACTTGGTACTATCAAATCAGCCGAACTTGGCACTGGTGCCACCATGGGTCTGGTAACCATCCTGCCTATCGTACCTTTTCAGGAGCCAGCTGGTCACTCCCAGCCATAGGCCCCCAGACAAAAACCTCGGCTCCTTTCCCTGGCAAACAAAAGTAAGCAGCCCTGCTTCTGGATGGCAGATTGCAGGAGCCACTTTGCACCATCAAACTGGCCCGACTTGTCACTGTTGCCACCTCTGGTCTGGGAACCATCCTGCGTATCGTGGATTCTAATTAGCCAGCCGGCCACTCCCAGCCACAGGCCCCCAAACACAAACAACGGCGCTTTTCCCTGGAAAACTAAACTCGCCTGCCAACTTTTTGATGGCAGATTGCAGGAGCCACTTGGTACTATCAAACCAGCCCAACTTGGCACTGGTGCCACCATGGGTCTGGTCACCATCCTGCCTATCGTAGCTTTTCAGGAGCCAGCCGGTCACTCCCTGCCACAGGCCCCCAGACACAAAGCTCGGCCCGTTTCCCTGGCAAACAAAAGTAAGCTGCCCCGCTTCTGGATGGCAGATATTAGGACGCACTTGTTACTATCAAACCAGCCCGACTTGGCACTGGTGCCACCACTGGTCTGGGAACCATCCTGCGTATCGTGGATTCTAAGGAGCCAGCCGGCCACTCCCAGCCTCAGGCACCCAAACACAAACAACGGCGCTTTTCCCTGGAAAACAAAACTCGCCTGACAACTTTTTGATGGCAGATTGCAGGAGCCACTTGGTACTATCAAACCAGCCCAACTTGGCACTGGTGCCACCATGGGTCTGGTCACCATCCTGCCTATCGTAGATTTTCAGGAGCCAGCCGGCCACTCTCAGCCATATGCCCCCAAAAACAAACCACGGACCTTTTCTCTGGCAAACAAAAATCAGCTGCCCCACTTCTGGATGGCAGATTGCAGGAGCCACTTGGGACTATCACACCAGCACAACATGGCACTGCTGCCACCTTGGATCTGGGAACAATCCTGCGTATCGTACATATTCAGGAACCAGCCGAACACTCCCAGCCACAGGCCCCCAAACACAAACAACGGCCCTTTTCTCTGGCAAACAAAACTCAACTGCCCCTCTTCTGGATGGGAAATTGCAGGACGCACTTGGTACTACAAAAAGAGCCCGACTTGGCAGTGGTGCCACCTTGGCTCTGGGAACCATCCTGCATATCGAGCATTTTAAGGAGCCAGCCGGCAATTCCCAGCCGTATGCCCCAAAAAGAAACCATGGACCTTTTCTCTGGCAAAAAAAACTCAGCTGTCCCGCTTCTGGATGGCAGATTGCAGGAGTTACTTTGAACCATACAACCAGCCTTACTTGGCACTGGTGCCACCTTGGATCTGGGAACCATCCTGCCTATCGTTGATTTTCAGGGGCCAGCCGGCCACTCTCAGCCATAGGCCCCCAAACACAAACCACAGCCCTTTTCTCTAGCAAACAAAATTCAACTGCCCCGCTTCTGGATGGCAAATTGCAGGAGCCACTGGGTACTACAAAAACAGCCTGACTTGGCACTGGTGCCACCTTGCGTCTGGTTACCATGCGGCGTATCGTGCATTTTAAGGAGCCAGGTGGCCACTCCCAGCCATATGCCCCCAAACACAACCCACGGCCCTTTTCTCTGGCAAACAAAACTCAGCTGCCCCGCTTCTGGATGGCAGATTGCAGGAGACACTTGGTACTATCAAACCAGCCCGACTTGGCACTGGTGCCACCTTGGGTCTGGGAACCATCCTGCGTATTGTGGATTGTCAGGAGACAGCCGACCACTCTCGGCCACAGAGCCCAATCAAAAACAAAGGTCCGTTTCCCTGGCAAAAAAAACTCAGCTGCCCCGCTTCTGGATGGGAGATTGCAGGAGGCACTTGACACTGTCAAACGAGCCCCACTTGGCACTGGTGCCACCTTGGGTCTGGGAACCATGCTGCGTATCGTGGATTTTCAGGAGCCAGCCGGCCACTCCCAGCCACAGGCCCCCAAACACAAACCACAGCCTTTTTCTCTGGCAAACAAAACTCAGCTGCCCCGCTTCTGGATGGCAGATTGCAGGAGCCACTTGGTACTATCAAACCAGCTCGACTTGGCACTGGTGCCACCTTGGGTCTGGGAACCATCCTGCCTATCGTGGATTTTAAGGAGCCAGCCGGCTACTCCCAGCCACAGGCCCCCAACAAAAACCACGGCCCTTTTTTCTCGCAAACAAAACTTAGCTGCCTCACTTCTGGATGGCAGATTGCAGGAGCCACTTGGTGTAATCAAACCAGCCCGACTTGGCACTGGTGCCACCTTGGGTCTGGGAACCATCCTGCGTATCGTGGATTCTAAGGAGCCAGCCGGCCACTCCCAGCCACAGGCCCCCAAACAAAATCAACGGCGCTGTTCCCTGGAAAACAAAACACGCCTGCCAACTTTTTGATGGAGTTTGCAGGAGCCACTTGGTACTATCAAACCAGCCCGACTTGGCACTGGTGCCACCTTGGGTCTGGGAAACATCCTGCGTATCGTGGATTCTTAGGAGCCAGCCGGCCACTCCTAGCCACAGGCCCCCAAACAAAAACCTAGGCCTATTTCTCTGGCAAACAAAAGTAAGCTGCCCTGCTTCTGGATGGCAGATTGCAGGAGACACTTGGTACTATCAAACCAGCCCGACTTGGCACTGGTGCCACCTTGGATCTGGGAACCATGCTCTGTATCGTGGATATTCAGGGGCCAGCCGGCCACTCTCAGCCATATGTCCCCAAACAGAAACCTCAGCCCGTTTCTCTGGCAAACAAAACTCAACTGCCCCTCTTCTGGATGGCAAATTGCAGGATGAACTTGATACTAAAACCGCAGGCCGACTTGGTAGTGGTGACACCTTGGGCCTGGGAACCATCATGCGTATCGAGCATTTTAAGGAGCCAGCCGGCCACTCCCAGCAATATGCCCCCAAAAACAATCCACGGAATTTTCCTCTGGCAAACAAAAATCAGCTGCCCCGCTTCTGGATGGCAGATTGCAGGAGCCACTTTGCACCATCAAACCAGCCCGACTTGGCACTGGTGCCACATTGCATCTGGGAACCATGCTGCCTAGCGTGGATTTTCAGGAGCCAGCCGGCCACTCTCAGCTATATGCCCCCAAACAAAACCCACGGCCCGTTTCCCTGGCAAACAAAATTAAGCTGCCCCGCTTCTGGATGGCAGATTGCAGGACGCACTTGGTAGTATCAAACCAGCCCGACTTGGCACTGGTGCCACCTTGGGTCTGGGAACCATCCTGCATATCGTGGGTTCAAAGGAGCCAGCCGGCCACTCCCAGCCACAGGCCCCCAAATACAAACAATGTCGCTTTTCCCTGGAAAACAAAACTCGCCTGCCAACTTTTTGATGGCAGATTGCCGGAGCCACTTGGTACTATCAAACCAGCCCAACTTGGCACTGGTGCCACCATGGGTCTGGTAACCATCCTGCCTATTGTAGCTTTCCAGGAGCCAGCCGGTCTCTCCCAGCCATAGGTCCCCAGTCACAAACCTCGGCCCGTTTCCCTGGCAAACAAAAGTAAGCTACCCCGCTTCTGGATGGCAGATTGCAGGAGCCACTTGGTACTATCAAACCAGCAAAACTTGGCACTGGTGCCACCTTGGGTCTGGGAACCATGCTGCGTAACACAGATTCTAAGGCGCCAGTCGGCCACTACGAGCCACAAGCCCCCAAACACAAACAACGGCGCTATTCTCTGGCAAACAAAACTCAACTGCCCCTCTTCTGGATGGCAAATTGCAGGACGCACTTGGTACTATAAAAACAGCCCGACTTGGCACTGGTGCCCCCTTGGGTCTGGGAACCATCCTGCGTATCGATCTTTTTAATGAGACAGCCGGCCACTCCCAGCCATATGCCCCCAAACACAACCCACGGCCCTTTTCTCTGGCAAACAAAACTCAACTGCACCGCTTCTGGATGGCAGATTGCAGGAGCCACTTGGTACTATCAAACCAGCCCGACTTGGCACTGGTGCCACCTTGGGTCTGGGAACCATCCTGCGTATTGTGGGTTGTCAGGAGCCAGCCGAACACTCTCGGCCACAGACCCCAATTAAAAACAACGGCCCGTTTCACAGGCAAACAAAACTCAGCTGCCCCGCTTCTGGATGGGAGATTGCAGGAGGCACTTGACACTGTGAAACCAGCCCCACTTGGCACTGGTGCCACCTTGGGTCTGGGAACCATACTGCGTATCATGGATTTTCAGGAGCCACCCGGCCACTCCCAGCCACAGGCCCCCAAACACAAACCACAGCCTTTTTGTCTGGCAAACAAAATTCAGCTGCCCCGCTTCTGGATGGCAGATTGCAGGAGCCACTTGGGACTATCACACCAGCACAACATGGCACTGCTGCCACCTTGGATCTGGGAACCATCCTTCCTATCGTGGATTTTCAGGGGCCAGCCGGTCACTCTCAGCCATAGGCCCCAAACACAAACCACGGCCCTTTTCTCTGGAAAACAAAACTCAACTGCCCCTCTTCTGGATGGCAGATTGCAGGAGCCACTGGGTACTATGAAACCAGCCCTACTTGGCACTGATGCCACCTTGGGTCTGGGAACCATGCTGCGTATCATGGATTTTCAGGAGCCAGCCGGCCACTGCCAGCCACAGGCACCGAAACACAAACAACAGCCTTTTTCTCTGGCAAACAAAATTCAGCTGCCCCGCTTCTGGATGGCAGATTGCAGGAACCACTTGGTACTAACAAACCAGCCCGACTTGGCACTGATGCCACCTTGGGTCTGGGAACCATCCTGCGTATCGTGGATTCTAAGGAGCCAGCTGGCCACTCCCAGCCACAGGCCCCAAAACACACACAACGGTGCTTTTCCCTGGAAAACAAAACTCGCCTGCCAAACATTTGATGGCAGATTGCAGGAGCCACTTGGTATTATCAAACCAGCCCAACTTGGCACTGGTGCCACCATGGGTCTGGTCACCATCCTGCCTATCGTAGCTTTTCAGGAGCCAGCCAGCCACCCCCAGCCAGAGGCCCCCAGACAAATATTTCGGCCCGTTTCCCTGGCAAACAAAAGTAAGCTGCCCCGCTTCTGGATGGCAGATTGCAGGAGCCACTTTGCACCATCAAACCAGCCCAACTTGGCACTGGTGCCAACTCAGGTCTGGGAACCATCCTGCGTATCGTGGGTTCTAAGGAGCCAGCTGGCCACTCCCAGCCACAGGCCCCCAAACACAAACAACGGCGGTTTTCCCTGGAAAACAAAACTCGCCTGCCAACTTTTTGATGGCAGATTGCAGGAGCCACTTGGTACTATCAAACCAGCCCAACTTGGCACTG
This sequence comes from Melospiza melodia melodia, assembly GCF_035770615.1. Lineage (NCBI taxonomy): Eukaryota > Metazoa > Chordata > Aves > Passeriformes > Passerellidae > Melospiza > Melospiza melodia. Next base: position 97,592,653 of record NC_086196.1, on the reverse strand, counting down.
GTGCCACCATGGGTCTGGTCACCATCCTGCCTATCGTAGCTTTTCAGGAGCCAGCCGGTCACTCCCAGCCATAGGCCCCCAGACACAAACCTCGGCCCGTTTCCCTGGCAAACAAAAGTAAGCTGCCCCGCTTCTGCATGGCAGATTGCAGGAGCTACTTAGTACTATCAAACCAGCCCGACTTGGCACTGGTGACACCTCTGGTCTGGGAACCATCCTGCCTATCGTGGATTTTCAGGGGCCAGCCGGCCACTCTCAGCCATATGCCCCAAAAACAAACCACGGCCCTTTTCTCTGGCAAACAAAACTCAACTGCCCCTCTTCTGGATGGCAAATTTTAGGACGCACTTTGTACTACGAAAACCGCCCGACGTGGCACTGGTGCCACCTTGTGTCAGGGAACCATCCTGCATATCGAGCTTTTTAAGGAGCCAGCCGGCCACGCCCAGCCATATACCCCCAAAAACAAACCACGGACCATTTCTCTTGGAAACAAAAATCCGCTGCCCCCCGTCTGGATGGCAGATTGCAGGAGCCACTTTGCACCATCAAACCAGCCCGACTTGGCACTGGTGCCACTATGGGTCTGGGAACCATCCTGCCTATTGTAGCATTTCAGGAGCCAGCCGGTCACTCCCAGCCATAGGCCCCCAGACACAAACCTCGGACCGTTTCCCTGGCAAACAAAATTAAGCTGCCCCGATTCTGGATGGCAGATTGCAGGAGCCACTTGGTTGTGTCAAACCAGCCCGACTTGGCACTGGTGCCACCTTGGGTCTGGGAACCATCCTGCGTAACGTGGATTCTAAGCAGCCACCCGGCCACTCTGAGCCACAGGCCCCCAAACACAAACAACGGCGCTTTTCCCTGGAAAACAAAACTCGCCTGCCAACTTTTTGATGGTAGATTGCAGGAGCCACTTGGTAGTATCAAACCAGCCCAACTTGGCACTGGTGCCACCTCTGGTCTGGGAACCATCCTGCCTATCGTAGCTTTTCAGGAGCCAGCCGGTCACTCCCAGCCATAGACCCCCAGACACAAACCTAGGCCCGTTTCCCTGGAAAACAAAAGTATGTTACCCCGATTCTGGATGGCAGATTGCAGGAGCCACTTGGTACTATCAAATCAGCCCAACTTGGCACTGGTGCCACCATGGGTCTGGTAAACATCCTGCCTAACGTAGCTTTTCAGGAGCCAGCCGGTCACTCCCTGCCATAGGCCCCCGGACACAAACCTCGGCCCGTTTCCCTGGCAAACAAAAGTAAGCTGCCCCGCTTTTGGTGGCAGATTGCAGGATGCACTTGGTACTTACAAACCAGCCCGACTTGGCCCTGGTGCCACCTTGGCTCTGGGAACCATGCTGCGTAACGTAGATTCTACGAGGACAGGCGGCCACTCCCAGCCACAGGCCTCTAAACAAAAACAACGGCGCTTTTCCCTGGAAAACAAAACTCGCCTGCCAACTTCTTGATGGCAGATTGCAGGAGCCACTTGGTACTATCAAACCAGCCCAACTTGGCACTGGTGCCACCATGGGTCTGGTCACCATCCTGCCTATCGTAGCTTTTCAGGAGCCAGCCGCTCACTCCCAGCCATAGGCCCCCAGACAAATACCTCGGCACGTTTCCCTGGCAAACAAAAGTAGGCTGCCCCGCTTCTGGATGGCAAATTGCAGGACGCACTTGGTACTACGAAAACAGCCCGACTTGGCACTGATGCCACCTTGGGTCAGGGAACAATCCTGCGTATAGAGCTTTTTAAGGAGCCAGCCGGCCACGTCCAGTCATATACCCCCAAAAAAAAAACCACGGAACTTTTCTCCAGCAAACAAAAATCCGCTGCCCCGCGTCTGGATGGCAGATTGCAGGAGCTATTTAGTATTATCAAACCAGCCCGACTTGGCACTGGTGGCACCATGAGTCTGGTAACCATCCTGCCTATCGTAGCTTTTCAGTAGTCAGCCGGTCACTCCCAGCCATAGGCCCCCAGACAAATACCTCGGCCCGTTTCCCTGGGAAACAAAAGTAAGCTGTCCCGCTTCTGGATGGCAGATTGCAGGAGGCACTTGGTACTATCAAACCAGCCCAACTTGTTCCCAGACCCAAGGTGGCACCAGTGCCAAGTGGGGCTGGTTTGATGGTGCAACGTGGCTCCTGCAATCTGCCATCCAAAAGCGGGGCAGCTTACTTTTGTTTGCCAGGGAAACGGGCCGAGGTTTGTGTCTGGGGGTCTATGGCTGGGAGTGACCGGCTGGCTCCTGAAAAGCTACGATAGGCAGGATGGTTCCCAGACCAGAGGTGGCACCAGTGCCAAGTTGGGCTGGTTTGATAGTACCAAGTGGCTCCTGCAATCTGCCATCAAAAAGTTGGCAGGCGAGTTTTGTTTTCCAGGGAAAAGCGCCGTAGATTTTGTTTGGGGGCCTGTGGCTCAGAGTGGCCGGGTGGCTGCTTAGAATCCACGATACGCAGGATGGTTCCCAGACCCAAGGTGGCACCAGTGCCAAGTCGGGCTGGTTTGACACAACCAAGTGGCTCCTGCAATCTGCCATCCAGAATCGGGGCAGCTTACTTTTGTTTGCCAGGGAAACGGTCCGAGGTTTGTGTCTGGGGGCCTATGGCTGGGAGTGACCGGCTGGCTCCTGAAAAGCTACGATAGGCAGGATGGTTCCCAGACCCATAGTGGCACCAGTGCCAAGTTGGGATGATTTGATAGTACCAAGTGGCTCCTGCAATCTGCCATCAAAAAGTTGGCAGGCGAGTTTTGTTTTCCAGGGAAAAGCGCCGTTGTTTGTGTTTGGGGGCCTGTGGCTGGGAGTGGCCGGCTGGCTCCTTAGAATCCACGATATGCAGGATTGTTCCCACACCCAAGGTGGCACCAGTGCCAAGTCGGGCTGGTTTGATGGTGCAAAGTGGCTCCTGCAATCTGCCATACAGACGCGGGGCAGCGGATTTTTGTTTCCAAGAGAAATGGTCCGTGGTTTTTTTTCGGGGGTTTATGGCTGGGCGTGGCCGGCTGGCTCCTTAAAAAGCTCGATATGCAGGATGGTTCCCTGACACAAGGTGGCACCAGTGCCACGTCGGGCGGTTTGCGTAGTACAAAGTGCGTCGTAAAATTTGCCATCCAGAAGAGGGGCAGTTGAGTTTTGTTTGCCAGAGAAAAGGCCGTGGTTTGTTTTTGGGGGCATATGGCTGAGAGTGGCCGGCTGGCTCCTGAAAAGCTACGATAGGCAGGATGTTTACCAGACCCATTGTGGCACCAGTGCCAAGTTGGGCTGATTTGATAGTACCAAGTGCCTCCTGCAATCTGCCATCCAGAATCGGGGTAGCTTACTTTTGTTTTCCAGGGAAACGGGCCGAGGTTTGTGTCTGGGGGTCTATGGTTGGGAGTGGCCGGCTGGCTCCTTAGAAACCACGATACGCAGCATGGTTCCCAGACAAGAGGTGCCACCAGTGCCAAGTTGGGCTGGTTTGATACTACCAAGTGGTTCCTGCAATCTGCCATCCAGAAGCGGGGCAGCTTACTTTTGTTTGCCAGGGAAAAGCGCCGTTGTTTGTGTTTGGGGGCCTGTGGCTGGGAGTGGCCGGCTGGCTTCTTAGAATCCACCATACGCAGGATGGTTCCCAGACCCAAGGTGGCACCAGTGCCTAGTCGGGATAGTTTGATGGTGCAAAGTGGCTCCTGCAATCTGCCATCCAGAAGCGGGGCAGCTTACTTTTGTTTGCCAGGGAACAGGGCCGAGCTTTGTGTCTTGGGGCCTATGGCTGGGAGTGACCGGCTGGCTCCTGAAAAGCTACGATAGGCAGGATGGTGACCAGACCCAAGGTGGCACCAGTGCCAAGTTGGGCTGGTTTGATAGTACCAAGTGGCTCCTGCAATCTGCCATCAAAAAGTTGGCAGGCGAGTTTTGTTTTCCAGGGAAAAGCGCCGTTGTTTGTGTTTGGGGGCCTGTGGCTGGGAGTGGCCGGCTGGCTCATTAGAATCCACGATACGCAGGATGGTTCCCAGACTTGTCGTGGCACCAGTGCCAAGTCGGGCTGGTTTGATAGTACCAAGTGGATCCTGCAATCTGCCATCCAGAAGCGGGGCAGCTTACTTTTGTTTGCCAGGGAAACGGGCCGAGGATTTGTCTGGGGGCCTATGGCTGGGAGTGACCGGCAGGCTCGTGAAAACCTACGATAGGCAGGATGGTGACCAGACCCATGGTGGCAGCAGTGCCAAGTTGGGCTGGTTTGATAGTACCAAGTGGCTCCTGCAATCTGCCATCAAAAAGTTGGCAGGCGAGTTTTGTTTTCCAGGGAAAAGCGCCGTTGTTTGTGTTTGGGAGCCTGTGGCTGGGAGTGGCCGGCTGGCTCCTTAGAATCCACGATACGCAGGATGGTTCCCAGACCAGTGGTGGCACCAGTGCCAAGTCGGGCTGGTTTGATAGTAACAAGTGCGTCCTCCAATCTGCCATCCAGAAGCGGGGCAGCGTACTTTTGTTTTCCAGGGAAACGGGCCGAGGTTTTTGTCTGGGGGCCTATGGCTGGGAGTGACCGGCTGGCTCGTGAAAAGCTACGATAGGCAGGATGGTGACCAGACCCATGGCGGCACCAGTGCCAAGTTGGGCTGGTTTGATAGTACCAAGTGGCTCCTGCAATCTGCCATCAAAAAGTTGGCAGACGAGTTTTGTTTTCCAGGGAAAAGCGCCGTTGTTTGTGTTTGGGTGCCTGTGGCTGGGAGTGGCCGGCTGGCTCCTTAGAATCCACGATACGCAGGATGGTTCCCAGACCAGAGGTGGCACCAGTGCCAAGTCGGGCTGGTTTGATAGTACCAAGTGGCTCCTGCAATCTGCCATCCAGAAGCGGGGCAGCTTACTTTTGTTTGCCAGGGAAACGGGCCGAGATTTGTGTCTGGGGGCCTATGGCTGGGAGTGACCGGCTGGCTCCTGAAAAGCTACGATAGGCAGGATGGTGACCAGACCCATGGTGGCACCAGTGCCAAGTTGGGCTGGTTTGATAGTACCAAGTGGCTCCTGCAATCTGCCATCAAAAAGTTGGCAGGCAAGTTTTCTTTACCAGGGAAAAGCGCCGTTGTTTTTGTTTGGGGGCCTATGGCTGGGAGTGGCCGGCTGGCTCCTTAGAATCCACGATACGCAGGATGGTTCCTAGACTTGACGTGGCACCAGTGCCAAGTTGGGCTGGTTTGATAGTACCAAGTGCGTCCTGCAATCTGCCATCCAGAAGTGGGGTAGCTTACTTTTGTTTGCCAGGGAAACGGGCCGAGGTTTGTGTCTCGGGGCATATGGCTGGGAGTGACCGGCTGGCTCCTGAAAAGCTACGATAGGCAGGATGGTGACCAGACCCATGGTGGCACCAGTGCCAAGTTGGGCTGGTTTGATAGTACCAAGTGGCTCCTGCAATCTGCCATCAAAAAGTTGGCAGGCGAGTTTGTTATCCAGGGAAAAGCGACGTTGTTTGTGCCTGGGGCCTTATGGCCTGGAGTGGACGGATGGCTAATTAGAACCCACGATACACAGGATGGTTCCCAGACCCATGGTGACACCAGTGCCAAGTTGGGCTGGTTTGATAGTACCAAGTGGATCCTGCAATCTGCCATCCAGAAGCGGGGCAGCTTACTTTTGTTTGCCAGGGAAACGGTCCGAGGATTGTGTCTGGGGGCCTAAGCCTGGAAGTGACCGGCTGGCTCGTGAAAAGCTACGATAGGCAGGATGGTGACCAGACCCATGACGGCACCAGTGCCAAGTTGGGCTGGTTTGATAGTACCAAGTGGCTCCTGCAATCTGCCATCAAAAACTTGGCAGGCGAGTTTTGTTTTCCAGGGAAAAGCGCCGTTGTTTGTGTTTGGGGGCCTGTGGCTGGGAGTGGCCGGCTGGCTCCTTAGAATCCATGATACTCAGCATGGTTCCCAGACCAGAGGTGGCACCAGTGCCAAGTTGGGCTGGTTTGATAGTACCAAGTGGTTGCTGCAATCTGCCATCCAGAAGCGGGGCTGCTTACTTTTGTTTGCCAGGGAAACGGGCCGAGGTTGGTGTCTGGGGGCCTATGGCTGGGAGTGACCGGCTGGCTCCTGAAAAGCTACGATAGGCAGGATGGTGACCAGACCCATGGTGGCACCAGTGCCAAGTTGGGCTGATTTGATAGTACCAAGTGGCTCCTGCAATCTGCCATCAAAATGTTGGCAGGCGAATTTTGTTTTCCAGGGAAAAGCGCCGTTGTTTGTGTTTGGGGGCCTGTGGCAGGGAGTGGCCGGCTGGCTCCTGAAAAGCTACGATAGGCAGGATGGTGACCAGACCCATGGTGGCACCAGTGCCAAGTTGGGCTGGTTTGATAGTAGCAAGTGGCTCCGGCAATCTGCCATCAAAAAGTTGGCAGACGAGTTTTGTTTTCCAGGGAAAAGCGCCGTTGTTTGTGTTTGGGGGCCTGTGGCTGGGAGTGGCCGGCTGGCTGCTTAGAATCTACCATACGCAGGATAGTTCCCAGACCAGAGGTGGCACCAGTGCCAAGTCGGGCTGGTTTGATAGTACCAAGTGCGTCCTGCAATCTGCCATCCAGAAGCGGGACAGCTTACTTTTGTTTGTCAGGGAAACGGGCCGAGCTTTGTGTCTCTGGGCCTACGGCTGGGAGTGACTGGCTGGCTCCTGAAAAGCTACGATAGGCAGGATGGTGACCAGACCCATGGTGGCACCAGTGCCAAGTTGGGCTGGTTTGATAGTACCAAGTGGCTCCTGCAATCTGCCATCAAAAAGTTGGCAGGCACGTTTTGTTTTCCAGGGAAAAGCGCCGTTGTTTTTGTTTGGGGGCCTATGGCTGGGAGTGGCCGGCTGGCTCCTTAGAATCCACGATACGCAGGATGGTTCCCAGACCTGAGGTGGCACCAGTGCCAAGTTGGGCTGGTTTGATAGTACCAAGTGCATCCTGCAATCTGCCATCCAGAAGCGGGGTAGCTTACTTTTGTTTGCCAGGGAAACGGGCCGAGGTTTGTGTCTCGGGGCCTATGGCTGGGAGTGACCGGCTGGCTCCTGAAAAGCTACGATAGGCAGGATGGTGACCAGACCCATGGTGGCACCAGTGCCAAGTTGGGCTGGTTTGATAGTACCAAGTGGCTCCTGCAATCTGCCATCAAAAACTTGGCAGGCGAGTTTGTTATCCAGGGAAAAGCGCCGTTGTTTGTGTTTGGGGGCCTGTGGCTGGGAGTGGCCGGCTGGCTCCTTAGAATCCATGATACGCAGGATGGTTCCCAGACCAGAGGTGGCACCAGTGCCAAGTCGGGCTGGATTGATGGTGAAAAGTGGCTCCTGCAATCTGCCATCCAGAAGCGGGATAACTTACTTTTGTTTGCCAGGGAAACGGGCCGAGCTTTGTGTCTGGGGGCCTATGGCTGGGAGTGACCGGCTGGCTCCTGAAAAGCTACGATAGGCAGGATGGTGACCAGACCCATGGTGGCACCAGTGTCAAGGTGGGCTGGTTTGATAGTACCAAGTGGCTCCGGCAATCTGCCATCAAAATTTGGCAGGCGAGTTTTGTTTTCCAGGGAAAAGCGCCGTTGTTTGTGTTTGGGGGCCTGTGGGTGGGAGTGGCCGGATGGCTAATTAGAATCCACGATACGCAGCATGGTTCCCAGACCTGAGGTGGCACCAGTGCCAAGTCGGGCTAGTTTGATGGTGCAAAGTGGCTCCTGCAATCTGCCATCCAGTAGCGGGGCAGCTTGCTTTTGTTTGCCAGGGAAACGGGCCGAGGTTTGTGTCTGGGGGCCTATGGCTGGGAGTGACCGGCTGGCTCCTGAAAAGCTACGATAGGCAGGATGGTGACCAGACCCATGGTGGCACCAGTGCCAAGTTGGGCTGGTTTGATAGTACCAAGTGGCTCCTGCAATCTGCCATCAAAAAGTTGGCAGGCGAGTTTTGTTTTCCAGGGAAAAGCACCGTTGTTTGTGTTTGGGGGCCTGTGGCTGGGAGTGGCCGGCTGGCTGCTTAGAATCCACGATACGCAGGATGGTTCCCAGACGTGAGGTGGCGCCAGTGCCAAGTCGGGCTGGTTTGATACTACCAAGTGCGTCCTGCAATCTGCCATCCAGAAGCGGGACAGCTTACTTTTGCTTGCCAGGGAAACGGGCCGAGCTTTGTGTCTGGGGGCCTATGGCTGGGAGTGACCGGCTGGCTCCTGAAAAGCTACGATAGGCAGGATGGTGACCAGACCCATGGTGGCACCAGTGCCAAGTTGGGCTGGTTTGATAGTACCAAGTGGCTCCTGCAATCTGCCATCAAAAATTGGCAGGCGAGTTTTGTTTTCCAGGGAAAAGCGCCGTTGTTGTGTTTAGGGGCCTGTGGCTGGGAGTGGCCGGCTGGCTCCTTAGAATCCACCATACGCAGGATGGTTCCCAGACCCAAGGTGGCACCAGTGCCTAGTCGGGATAGTTTGATGGTGCAAAGTGGCTCCTGCAATCTGCCATCCAGAAGCGGGGCAGCTTACTTTTGTTTGCCAGGGAAAAGGGCCGAGCTTTGTGTCTCGGGGCCTATGGCTGGGAGTGACCGGCTGGCTCCTGAAAAGCTACGATAGGCAGGATGGTGACCAGACCCAAGGTGGCACCAGTGCCAAGTTGGGCTGGTTTGATAGTACCAAGTGGCTCCTGCAATCTGCCATCAAAAAGTTGGCAGGCGAGTTTTGTTTTCCAGGGAAAGGCTCCGTTGTTTGTGTTTGGGGGCCTGTGGCTGGGAGTGGCCGGCTGGCTCATTAGAATCCACGATACGCAGGATGGTTCCCAGACTTGTCGTGGCACCAGTGCCAAGTCGGGCTGGTTTGATAGTACCAAGTGGCTCCTGCAATCTGCCATCAAAAAGTTGGCAGGCAAGTTTTCTTTACCAGGGAAAAGCGCCGTTGTTTTTGTTTGGGGGCCTATGGCTGGGAGTGGCCGGCTGGCTCCTTAGAATCCACGATACGCAGGATGGTTCCTAGACTTGACGTGGCACCAGTGCCAAGTTGGGCTGGTTTGATAGTACCAAGTGCGTCCTGCAATCTGCCATCCAGAAGTGGGGTAGCTTACTTTTGTTTGCCAGGGAAACGGGCCGAGGTTTGTGTCTCGGGGCATATGGCTGGGAGTGACCGGCTGGCTCCTGAAAAGCTACGATAGGCAGGATGGTGACCAGACCCATGGTGGCAGCAGTGCCAAGTTGGGCTGGTTTGATAGTACCAAGTGGCTCCTGCAATCTGCCATCAAAAAGTTGGCAGGCGAGTTTGTTATCCAGGGAAAAGCGCCGTTGTTTGTGCCTGGGGCCCTACGGCCTGGAGTGGACGGATGGCTAATTAGAATCCACGATACACAGGATGGTTCCCAGACCCATGGTGACACCAGTGCCAAGTTGGGCTGGTTTGATAGTACCAAGTGGTTCCTGCAATCTGCCATCCAGAAGCGGGGCAGCTTACTTTTGTTTGCCAGGGAAACGGTCCGAGGATTGTGTCTGGGGGCCTAAGCCTGGAAGTGACCGGCTGGCTCGTGAAAAGCTACGATAGGCAGGATGGTGACCAGACCCATGACGGCACCAGTGCCAAGTTGGGCTGGTTTGATAGTACCAAGTGGCTCCTGCAATCTGCCATCAAAAACTTGGCAGGCGAGTTTTGTTTTCCAGGGAAAAGCGCCGTTGTTTGTGTTTGGGGGCCTGTGGCTGGGAGTGGCCGGCTGGCTCCTTAGAATCCACGATACTCAGCATGGTTCCCAGACCAGAGGTGGCACCAGTGCCAAGTTGGGCTGGTTTGATAGTACCAAGTGGTTGCTGCAATCTGCCATCCAGAAGCGGGGCAGCTTACTTTTGTTTGCCAGGGAAACGGGCCGAGGTTTATGTCTGGGGGCCTATGGCTGGGAGTGACCGGCTGGCTCCTGAAAAGCTACGATAGGCAGGATGGTGACCAGACCCATGGTGGCACCAGTGCCAAGTTGGGCTGATTTGATAGTACCAAGTGGCTCCTGCAATCTGCCATCAAAAAGTTGGCAGGCGAATTTTTTTTTCCAGGGAAAAGCGCCGTTGTTTGTGTTTGGGGGCCTGTGGCAGGGAGTGGCCGGCTGGCTCCTGAAAAGCTACGATAGGCAGGATGGTGACCAGACCCATGGTGGCACCAGTGCCAAGTTGGGCTGGTTTGATAGTACCAAGTGGCTCCTGCAATCTGCCATCAAAAAGTTGGCAGACGAGTTTTGTTTTCCAGGGAAAAGCGCCGTTGTTTGTGTTTGGGGGCCTGTGGCTGGGAGTGGCCGGCTGGCTGCTTAGAATCTACCATACGCAGGATGGTTCCCAGACCAGAGGTGGCACCAGTGCCAAGTCGGGCTAGTTTGATGGTGCAAAGTGGCTCCTGCAATCTGCCATCCAGAAGCGGGGCAGCTTGCTTTTGTTTGCCAGGGAAACGGGCCGAGGTTTGTGTCTGGGGGCCTATGGCTGGGAGTGACCGGCTGGCTCCTGAAAAGCTACGATAGGCAGGATGGTGACCAGACCCATGGTGGCACCAGTGCCAAGTTGGGCTGGTTTGATAGTACCAAGTGGCTCCTGCAATCTGCCATCAAAAACTTGGCAGGCGAGTTTTGTTTTCCAGGGAAAAGCGCCGTTGTTTGTGTTTGGGGGCCTGTGGCTGGGAGTGGCCGGCTGGCTGCTTAGAATCCACGATATGCAGGATGGTTCCCAGACGTGAGGTGGCGCCAGTGCCAAGTCGCCTGGTTTGATACTACCAAGTGCGTCCTGCAATCTGCCATCCAGAAGCGGGACAGCTTACTTTTGCTTGCCAGGGAAACGGGCCGAGCTTTGTGTCTGGGGGCCTATGGCTGGGAGTGACCGGCTGGCTCCTGAAAAGCTACGATAGGTAGGATGGTGACCAGACCCATGGTGGCACCAGTGCCAAGTTGGGCTGGTTTGATAGTACCAAGTGGCTCCTGCAATCTGCCATCAAAAATTGGCAGGCGAGTTTTGTTTTCCAGGGAAAAGCGCCGTTGTTTGTGTTTGGGGGCCTGTGGGTGGGAGTGGCCGGATGGATAATTAGAATCCACGATACGCAGGATGGTTCCCAGACCTGAGGTGGCACCAGTGCCAAGTCGGGCTAGTTGGATGGTGCAAAGTGGCTCCTGCAATCTGCCATCCAGAAGCGGGGCAGCTTACTTTTGTTTTCCAGGGAAACGGGCCGAGGTTTGTGTCTGGGGGCCTATGGCTGGGAGTGACCGGCTGGCTCCTGAAAAGCTACGATAGGCAGGATGGTGACCAGACCCATGGTGGCACCAGTGCCAAGTTGGGCTGATTTGATAGTAGCAAGTGGCTCCTGCAATCTGCCATCAAAAAGTCGGCAGGCGAGTTTTGTTTTCCAGGGAAAAGCGCCGTTGTTTGTGTCTGGGGGCCTGTGGCAGGGAGTGACCGGCTGGCTCCTTAGAATCCACGATACGCAGGATGGTTCCCAGACCCAAGGTGGCACCAGTGCCAAGTTGGGCTGGTTTGATAGTACCAAGTGCGTCCTGCAATCTGCCATCCAGAAGCGGGGCAGCTTACTTTTGTTTGCCAGGGAAACGGGTCGAGCTTTGTGTCTGGGGGCCTATGGCTGGGAGTGACCGGCTGGCTCCTGAAAAGCTACGATAGGCAGGATGTTGACCAGACCCATGGTGGCACAAGTGCCAAGTTCGGCTTGTTTGATAGTACCAAGTGGCTCCTGCAATCTGCCATCAAAATGTTGGCAGGCGAATTTTGCTTTCCAGGGAAAAGCGCCGTTGTTTGTGTTTGGGGGCCTGTGGCAGGGAGTGGCCGGCTGGCTCCTGAAAAGCTACGATAGGCAGGATGGTGACCAGATCCAAGGTGGCACCTGTGCCAAGTCGGGCTGATTTGATAGTACTAAGTAGCTCCTGCAATCTGCCATGCAGAAGCGGGGCAGCTTACTTTTGTTTGCCAGGGAAACGGGACGAGGTTTGTGTTTGGGGGCCTATGGCTGAGAGTGACCGGCTGGCTCCTGAAAATCCATGATACGCAGCATGGTTCCCAGACCCAAGGTGGCACCAGTGCCAAGTGGGGCTGGTTTCACAGTGTCAAGTGCCTCCTGCAATCTCCCATCCAGAAGCGGGGCAGCTGAGTTTTGTTTGCCTGTGAAACGGGCCGTTGTTTTTAATTGGGGTCTGTGGCCGAGAGTGTTCGGCTGGCTCCTGACAACCCACAATACGCAGGATGGTTCCCAGACCCAAGGTGGCACCAGTGCCAAGTCGGGCTGTTTTTATAGTACCAAGTGCGTCCTGCAATTTGCCATCCAGAAGAGGGGCAGTTGAGTTTTGTTTGCCAGAGAATAGCGCCGTTGTTTGTGTTTGGGGGCTTGTGGCTGGGAGTGGCCGACTGCCTCCTTAGAATCTGTGTTACGCAGCATGGTTCCCAGACCCAAGGTGGCACCAGTGCCAAGTTGGGCTGGTTTGATAGTACCAAGTGGCTCCTGCAATCTGCCATCCAGAAGCGGGGCAGCTTACTTTAGTTTGCCAGGGAAACGGGCCGAGGTTTGTGACTGGGGACCTATGGCTGGGAGTGACCGGCTGGCTCCTGAAAAGCTACAATAGGCAGGATGGTTACCAGACCCATGGTGGCACCAGTGCCAACTTGGGCTGGTTTGATAGTACCAAGTGGCTCCTGTAATCTGCCATCAAAAAGTTGGCAGGCGAGTTTTGTTTTCCAGGGAAAAGCGCCATTGTTTGTATTTGGGGGCCTGTGGCTGGGAGTGGCCGGCTGGCTCCTTTGAACCCACGATACGCAGGATGGTTCCCAGACCCAAGGTGGCACCAGTGCCAAGTCGGGCTGGTTTGATACTACCAAGTGCGTCCTGCAATCTGCCATCCAGAAGCGGGGCAGCTTAATTTTGTTTGCCAGGGAAACGGGCCGTGGGTTTTGTTTGGGGGCATATAGCTGAGAGTGGCCGGCTGGCTCCTGAAAATCCACGCTAGGCAGCATGGTTCCCAGATGCAAGGTGGCACCAGTGCCAAGTCGGGCTGGTTTGATGGTGCAAAGTGGCTCCTGCAATCTGCCATCAAAATGTTGGCAGGCGAATTTTGCTTTCCAGGGAAAAGCGCCGTTGTTTGTGTTTGGGGGCCTGTGGCAGGGAGTGGCCGGCTGGCTCCTGAAAAGCTACGATAGGCAGGATGGTGACCAGATCCAAGGTGGCACCTGTGCCAAGTCGGGCTGATTTGATAGTACTAAGTAGCTCCTGCAATCTGCCATGCAGAAGCGGGGCAGCTTACTTTTGTTTGCCAGGGAAACGGGACGAGGTTTGTGTTTGGGGGCCTATGGCTGAGAGTGACCGGCTGGCTCCTGAAAATCCATGATACGCAGCATGGTTCCCAGACCCAAGGTGGCACCAGTGCCAAGTGGGGCTGGTTTCACAGTGTCAAGTGCCTCCTGCAATCTCCCATCCAGAAGCGGGGCAGCTGAGTTTTGTTTGCCTGTGAAACGGGCCGTTGTTTTTAATTGGGGTCTGTGGCCGAGAGTGTTCGGCTGGCTCCTGACAACCCACAATACGCAGGATGGTTCCCAGACCCAAGGTGGCACCAGTGCCAAGTCGGGCTGTTTTTATAGTACCAAGTGCGTCCTGCAATTTGCCATCCAGAAGAGGGGCAGTTGAGTTTTGTTTGCCAGAGAATAGCGCCGTTGTTTGTGTTTGGGGGCTTGTGGCTGGGAGTGGCCGACTGCCTCCTTAGAATCTGTGTTACGCAGCATGGTTCCCAGACCCAAGGTGGCACCAGTGCCAAGTTGAGCTGGTTTGATAGTACCAAGTGGCTCCTGCAATCTGCCATCCAGAAGCGGGGCAGCTTACTTTAGTTTGCCAGGGAAACGGGCCGAGGTTTGTGACTGGGGACCTATGGCTGGGAGTGACCGGCTGGCTCCTGAAAAGCTACAATAGGCAGGATGGTTACCAGACCCATGGTGGCACCAGTGCCAACTTGGGCTGGTTTGATAGTACCAAGTGGCTCCTGTAATCTGCCATCAAAAAGTTGGCAGGCGAGTTTTGTTTTCCAGGGAAAAGCGCCATTGTTTGTATTTGGGGGCCTGTGGCTGGGAGTGGCCGGCTGGCTCCTTTGAACCCACGATACGCAGGATGGTTCCCAGACCCAAGGTGGCACCAGTGCCAAGTCGGGCTGGTTTGATACTACCAAGTGCGTCCTGCAATCTGCCATCCAGAAGCGGGGCAGCTTAATTTTGTTTGCCAGGGAAACGGGCCGTGGGTTTTGTTTGGGGGCATATAGCTGAGAGTGGCCGGCTGGCTCCTGAAAATCCACGCTAGGCAGCATGGTTCCCAGATGCAAGGTGGCACCAGTGCCAAGTCGGGCTGGTTTGATGGTGCAAAGTGGCTCCTGCAATCTGCCATCCAGAAGCGGGGCAGCTGATTTTTGTTTGCCAGAGAAAAATTCCGTGGATTGTTTTTGGGGGCATATTGCTGGGAGTGGCCGGCTGGCTCCTTAAAATGCTCGATACGCATGATGGTTCCCAGGCCCAAGGTGTCACCACTACCAAGTCGGCCTGCGGTTTTAGTATCAAGTTCATCCTGCAATTTGCCATCCAGAAGAGGGGCAGTTGAGTTTTGTTTGCCAGAGAAACGGGCCGAGGTTTCTGTTTGGGGACATATGGCTGAGAGTGGCCAGCTGGCCCCTGAATATCCACGATACACAGCATGGTTCCCAGATCCAAGGTGGCACCAGTGCCAAGTTGGGCTGGTTTGATAGTACCAAGTGGCTCCTGCAATCTGCCATCAAAAATTGGCAGGCGAGTTTTGTTTTCCAGGGAAAAGCGCCGTTGTTTGTGTTTGGGGGCCTGTGGGTGGGAGTGGCCGGATGGCTAATTAGAATCCACGATACGCAGGATGGTTCCCAGACCTGAGGTGGCACCAGTGCCAAGTCGGGCTAGTTGGATGGTGCAAAGTGGCTCCTGCAATCTGCCATCCAGAAGCGGGGCAGCTTACTTTTGTTTTCCAGGGAAACGGGCCGAGGTTTGTGTCTGGGGGCCTATGGCTGGGAGTGACCGGCTGGCTCCTGAAAAGCTACGATAGGCAGGATGGTGACCAGACCCATGGTGGCACCAGTGCCAAGTTGGGCTGATTTGATAGTAGCAAGTGGCTCCTGCAATCTGCCACCAAAAAGTCGGCAGGCGAGTTTTGTTTTCCAGGGAAAAGCGCCGTTGTTTGTGTCTGGGGGCCTGTGGCAGGGAGTGACCGGCTGGCTCCTTAGAATCCACGATACGCAGGATGGTTCCCAGACCCAAGGTGGCACCAGTGCCAAGTTGGGCTGGTTTGATAGTACCAAGTGCGTCCTGCAATCTGCCATCCAGAAGCGGGGCAGCTTACTTTTGTTTGCCAGGGAAACGGGTCGAGCTTTGTGTCTGGGGGCCTATGGCTGGGAGTGACCGGCTGGCTCCTGAAAAGCTACGATAGGCAGGATGGTGACCAGACCCATGGTGGCACCAGTGCCAAGTAGGGCTGGTTTGATAGTACCAAGTGGCTCCGGCAATCTGCCATCAAAAAGTTGGCAGGCAAGTTTTGTTTTCCAGGGAAAAGCGCCGTTGTTTTTTTTGGGGGGCCAATGGCTGGGAGTGGCCGGCTGGCTCCTTAGAATCTACGATACGCAGGATGGTTCCCAGACCAGAGGTGGCACCAGTGCCAAGTCGGGCTGGTTTGATAGTACCAAGTGCGTCCTGCAATCTGCCATCCAGAAGCGGGGTAGCTTACTTTTGTTTGCCCGGGAAACGGGCCGAGGTTTTTGTCTCGGGGCCTATGGCTGGGAGTGACCGGCTGGCTCCTGAAAAGCTACGATAGGCAGGATGTTGACCAGACCCATGGTGGCACAAGTGCCAAGTTCGGCTTGTTTGATAGTACCAAGTGGCTCCTGCAATCTGCCATCAAAATGTTGGCAGGCGAATTTTGCTTTCCAGGGAAAAGCGCCGTTGTTTGTGTTTGGGGGCCTGTGGCAGGGAGTGGCCGGCTGGCTCCTGAAAAGCTACGATAGGCAGGATGGTGACCAGATCCAAGGTGGCACCTGTGCCAAGTCGGGCTGATTTGATAGTACTAAGTAGCTCCTGCAATCTGCCATGCAGAAGCGGGGCAGCTTACTTTTGTTTGCCAGGGAAACGGGACGAGGTTTGTGTTTGGGGGCCTATGGCTGAGAGTGACCGGCTGGCTCCTGAAAATCCATGATACGCAGCATGGTTCCCAGACCCAAGGTGGCACCAGTGCCAAGTGGGGCTGGTTTCACAGTGTCAAGTGCCTCCTGCAATCTCCCATCCAGAAGCGGGGCAGCTGAGTTTTGTTTGCCTGTGAAACGGGCCGTTGTTTTTAATTGGGGTCTGTGGCCGAGAGTGTTCGGCTGGCTCCTGACAACCCACAATACGCAGGATGGTTCCCAGACCCAAGGTGGCACCAGTGCCAAGTCGGGCTGTTTTTATAGTACCAAGTGCGTCCTGCAATTTGCCATCCAGAAGAGGGGCAGTTGAGTTTTGTTTGCCAGAGAATAGCGCCGTTGTTTGTGTTTGGGGGCTTGTGGCTGGGAGTGGCCGACTGCCTCCTTAGAATCTGTGTTACGCAGCATGGTTCCCAGACCCAAGGTGGCACCAGTGCCAAGTTGGGCTGGTTTGATAGTACCAAGTGGCTCCTGCAATCTGCCATCCAGAAGCGGGGCAGCTTACTTTAGTTTGCCAGGGAAACGGGCCGAGGTTTGTGACTGGGGACCTATGGCTGGGAGTGACCGGCTGGCTCCTGAAAAGCTACGATAGGCAGGATGGTTACCAGACCCATGGTGGCACCAGTGCCAAGTTGGGCTGGTTTGATAGTACCAAGTGGCTCCTGTAATCTGCCATCAAAAAGTTGGCAGGCGAGTTTTGTTTTCCAGGGAAAAGCGCCATTGTTTGTATTTGGGGGCCTGTGGCTGGGAGTGGCCGGCTGGCTCCTTTGAACCCACGATACGCAGGATGGTTCCCAGACCCATGGTGGCACCAGTGCCAAGTCGGGCTGGTTTGATACTACCAAGTGCGTCCTGCAATCTGCCATCCAGAAGCGGGGCAGCTTAATTTTGTTTGCCAGGGAAACGGGCCGTGGGTTTTGTTTGGGGGCATATAGCTGAGAGTGGCCGGCTGGCTCCTGAAAATCCACGCTAGGCAGCATGGTTCCCAGATGCAAGGTGGCACCAGTGCCAAGTCGGGCTGGTTTGATGGTGCAAAGTGGCTCCTGCAATCTGCCATCCAGAAGCGGGGCAGCTGATTTTTGTTTGCCAGAGAAAAATTCCGTGGATTGTTTTTGGGGGCATATTGCTGGGAGTGGCCGGCTGGCTCCTTAAAATGCTCGATACGCATGATGGTTCCCAGGCCCAAGGTGTCACCACTACCAAGTCGGCCTGCGGTTTTAGTATCAAGTTCATCCTGCAATTTGCCATCCAGAAGAGGGGCAGTTGAGTTTTGTTTGCCAGAGAAACGGGCCGAGGTTTCTGTTTGGGGACATATGGCTGAGAGTGGCCAGCTGGCCCCTGAATATCCACGATACACAGCATGGTTCCCAGATCCAAGGTGGCACCAGTGCCAAGTCGGGCTGGTTTGATAGTACCAAGTGTCTCCTGCAATCTGCCATCCAGAAGCAGGGCAGCTTACTTTTGTTTGCCAGAGAAATAGGCCTAGGTTTTTGTTTGGGGGCCTGTGGCTAGGAGTGGCCGGCAGGCTCCTAAGAATCCACGATACGCAGGATGTTTCCCAGACCCAAGGTGGCACCAGTGCCAAGTCGGGCTGGTTTGATAGTACCAAGTGGCTCCTGCAAACTCCATCAAAAAGTTGGCAGGCGTGTTTTGTTTTCCAGGGAACAGCGCCGTTGATTTTGTTTGGGGGCCTGTGGCTGGGAGTGGCCGGCTGGCTCCTTAGAATCCACGATACGCAGGATGGTTCCCAGACCCAAGGTGGCACCAGTGCCAAGTCGGGCTGGTTTGATTACACCAAGTGGCTCCTGCAATCTGCCATCCAGAAGTGAGGCAGCTAAGTTTTGTTTGCGAGAAAAAAGGGCCGTGGTTTTTGTTGGGGGCCTGTGGCTGGGAGTAGCCGGCTGGCTCCTTAAAATCCACGATAGGCAGGATGGTTCCCAGACCAGAGGTGGCACCAGTGCCAAGTCGGGCTGGTTTGATAGTACCAAGTGGCTCCTGCAATCTGCCATCCAGAAGCGGGGCAGCTGAGTTTTGTTTGCCAGAGGAAAAGGCTGTGGTTTGTGTTTGGGGGCCTGTGGCTGGCAGTGGCCGGCTGGCTCCTGAAAATCCACGATACGCAGCATGGTTCCCAGACCCAAGGTGGCACCAGTGCCAAGTGGGGCTCGTTTGACAGTGTCAAGTGCGTCCTGCAATCTCCCATCCAGAAGCGGGGCAGCTGAGTTTTTTTTGCCAGGGAAACGGACCTTTGTTTTTGATTGGGCTCTGTGGCCGAGAGTGGTCGGCTGTCTCCGGACAATCCACAATACGCAGGATGGTTCCCAGACCCAAGGTGGCACCAGTGCCAAGTCGGGCTGGTTTGATAGTACCAAGTGTCTCCTGCAATCTGCCATCCAGAAGCGGGGCAGCTGAGTTTTGTTTGCCAGAGAAAAGGGCCGTGGGTTGTGTTTGGGGGCATATGGCTGGGAGTGGCCACCTGGCTCCTTAAAATGCACGATACGCCGCATGGTAACCAGACGCAAGGTGGCACCAGTGCCAAGTCAGGCTGTTTTTGTAGTACCCAGTGGCTCCTGCAATTTGCCATCCAGAAGCGGGGCAGTTGAATTTTGTTTGCTAGAGAAAAGGGCTGTGGTTTGTGTTTGGGGGCCTATGGCTGAGAGTGGCCGGCTGGCCCCTGAAAATCAACGATAGGCAGGATGGTTCCCAGATCCAAGGTGGCACCAGTGCCAAGTAAGGCTGGTTGTATGGTTCAAAGTGACTCCTGCAATCTGCCATCCAGAAGCGGGACAGCTGAGTTTTTTTTGCCAGAGAAAAGGTCCATGGTCTCTTTTTGGGGCATACGGCTGGGAATTGCCGGCTGGCTCCTTAAAATGCTCGATACGCAGGATGGTTCCCAGAGCCAAGGTGGCACCACTGCCAAGTCGGGCTCTTTTTGTAGTACCAAGTGCGTCCTGCAATTTGCCATCCAGAAGAGGGGCAGTTGAGTTTTGTTTGCCAGAGAAAAGGGCCGAGGTTTGTGTTTGGGGGCATATGGCTGGGAATGACCGGCTGGCCCCTGAAAATCCACGATACGCCGGATGGTTCCCAGATCCAAGGTGGTACCATTACCAAGTCGGGCTGGTTTGATAGTCCCAAGTGGCTCCTGCAAACTGCCATCCAGAAGCGGGGCAGCTTACTTTTGTTTGCCAGGGAAATGGGCCGTTGTTTGTGTTTGGGGGCCTGTGGCTGGGAGTGTTCGGCTGGTTCCTGAATATGTACGATACGCAGGATTGTTCCCAGATCCAAGGTGGCAGCAGTGCCATGTTGTGCTGGTGTGATAGTCCCAAGTGGCTCCTGCAATCTGCCATCCAGAAGTGGGGCAGCTGATTTTTGTTTGCCAGAGAAAAGGTCCGTGGTTTGTTTTTGGGGGCATATGGCTGAGAGTGGCCGGCTGGCCCCTGAAAATCCACGATACACAGGATGGTTCCCAGATCCAAGGTGGCACCTGTGCCAAGTCGGGCTGATTTGATAGTACTAAGTAGCTCCTGCAATCTGCCATGCAGAAGCGGGGCAGCTTACTTTTGTTTGCCAGGGAAATGGGCCGAGGTTTGTGTTTGGGGGCCTATGGCTGAGAGTGACCGGCTGGCTCCTGAAAAGCTACAATAGGCAGGATGGTGACCAGACCCATGGTGGCACCAGTGCCAAGTTGGGCTGGTTTGATAGTACCAAGTGGTTCCTGCAATCTGCCATCCAGAAGCAGGGCAGCTGAGTTTTGTTTGCCAGAGAAAAGGGCCTTGGTTTGTGTTTGGGGGCATATGGCTGGGTGTGGCCAGCTGGCTCCTTAAAATGCACGATATGCAACATGGCTCCCAGACCCAAGGTGGCACCAGTGCCAAGTTGGGCTGGTTTGATAGTACCAAGTGGCTCCTGCAATCTTCCATGATCACGTGGAGAAATACTTTCTGGTTTCAGCCTCATGCTCTTTCTTCTCTCCCTCAACTTCTCTATCACCTCTCATCTGGTTCACATGCGCTGTCTTCAAGGTCCACAGGCTACTTTTCACAGAATCTTCTGGCCTGATGAAGTAAGAATGATGAATAGAACAGAGCTGGGATCTATTTTCCAGTTTGGATAAAATGCATTCTGCACACAAATCCAAGGAGAACGGGCTGCCCCGATGCCCAGAAAATCTTTCACTCCTGCTAGTGTTCTACGTCAACCGCAACTTAGTCTGAAAGAAAAGCTTTTTCTCTGAGAGCATCTGAGAGGTTTGCATGAAGCACTGATATCTGACATATGCAATTTTGAATAGGAGAGGAAAAAGAAAATGGCAAGGAGTTTTTAATTTTAGTGGTTTCAATTTTAATTTCCGTGCACTTTTTCAAAACTTGTCAGCTCAAATGCCCATCAACATCTTTTAGTCATCTGTAAGTCAGTATTCATATAAAATGTGCTTCAAATCCAAAGAATTTCAAATTTGCACTCCAAGCTTCTATGCCTAGATTTATGATTTCCTACACATATTAGATGAAAGGAAGGCCTTTTTTACTGTGGGAGTGCTGGAACACTGGAACAGGTTGCCCAGAGAAGTTGTGGGTGTCCCATCCCTGAAAGTATTCAAGGTCACCTTGGACAGGGCTTGGAGCAGCAACAAAGGAGAAGCTTGATGGTAGAGAAACAAAGTTGGACTATAGAAGAAACTCGGATTGAAGTATAGGATCAAGTTTTCTCTCAGCTCTTGGGGTAAATTCAAAGTTGTACAAAATGACATTTATCTGTGCTATTCACTACTGTAACAGAAAGTTTCATGAAAACTGTACAGAAGATAGTAAATTTTAAAAGAGATAAGAATTACAGCATAAAATCCATGGGATAGGTTACAACATGAGACACTCTCTAAGAGAAAATCTCTGTGTTTCAGCACTTCATCAGGGTAAGATTTCATGAAGTGCCAAAGAAGGCGGCAAAATATCATTCGGGACATTATTTACTGGAATTCAGCCTGGCCATTAGTAGGAACTGCCTTTGAACATATCATGTAGATATACCACACACACTTTCCCTTCACTGAAAAATTACTGTTTACAACAAATAAGCAATTGACGATCAAAATTGATTGAAAGCATCTTAAACATGTCAAGTATTTCATTGTAGATGATCTGTGATCCAAATGCTTCTTCCACCTTCGAGAGGGACAGAAGAATTCTTCCATATCATGATGGTTTAAAATTGTATCAACCAATGTTTTCTGCTGAAAAGATATCATCTATTTTTTTCTATTTTTGGAAGAAAATATTCCTAGACATACAACAGGTGAGAACTAAGTAATTTTAAAGAAACAAATGAAATGAAAATATTCTGTAAATAGAATGAAATGAAAAGCTGTGTTTTAAATAGGAGCTAAATATTAAACAGAATTTTTGTACCAGGCATTTGAATTACTGCACCAGCTCTTTTGCCCATCAAGAGAGGCATTTAGCATTTCAGTCTTTTCCAAGGTGTTCATGATCTGCTATGCTGATCTCTGTGTGTGCCTAGGTGTGTGTGGAGGGGGGGGCATATGAAGGGGAGTGTGTATGTTTGCTTTACAATTGTTGTGGCAGATTCATGCCTCAGCTCCACATTTTGTTTTAAAAAGGTCACACCGAGTGGATATGAAGTTTACTATCAACAAGAGATCGATTCCCAAATCATCCATTTGACTCTCCCTTATAAATCATGTGCTTTGTTGCATATTTTATCAAATATACTTTCAAGCCAGATGGAGGAAGGAGGATGTGGGAATCCCTCCACCATCTTGCAACTTTTATGTAAGTAGGTTTTCAAGAAAATCATCATTTCTCTTTTAAATATGTCTGGAACAGGCATGATGGTAGTGTCAACCTGTTGGAGTTTTTGTTGCTGGAAGAAGTTGTACAAAAGGATTGGTTTTTACATTGACCAGTTACTGAATCAAGCGCAGGAATACATTGGAAATTTAGCTGGGGGTTCCTTTTCCCAGCAGACTACTTCTAGAACGAGCTTGTACACTGAAGCTGACTCTTTTGCTCTCTTTTTGTTTCTTTCCTATTTTCTTGGCTTCTTTGCCACTATCTAGACAATTTTGGAACTTTGTTCCCAACTAAAATGGTTTCAATAGTCTGATTGTGATCATACATTTTTACAAGGAATTTTTAAAATCTTTCCTCGAGTCCAGAAAGTCAAGGACTTAGATCTTTTTCTTCCCTTATCAATATTGCCATGAAATTGATAAATAAAGACCAACTCTTTATTTTTGTTTTTAACCCACGTAGATAATTCCCATCCATTAATCCATTTTGTGGACCAATAGCTGCCATTCTGATGGAAGCTGTCACTTCTTAACAATAGGCATTCTGTGACTATGTTGACAGCACTTTGGGTGAAGATCCTAACTGGTCTTAGATATACATAGGGAGAAATTTGCTCAGCCAGTGTCAGTCTTAAGCATGCGTATCAGAAGATCTTTCTAGAGCTGGGAATTTTCCCATGAAAGGGATTCAGTTAGGGAAGAGACACTTGTGCCAGAGTTTTACATTCTTCTTGAACACTGCTTAAGGAACTTAGATGCCATGTCCATTTGGATCTCTGTCTGCACAGAACTTTGTCATGCCAGTGCTTTGAAATGCATCTTGAAGAGAATTCACTAGCACAGAATGAAAGAGAGTGGAAGGGGTTGGTGGGGCTAACCAGGCCCAACCCCCCTGCCTAAACCAGGATACCTAGAGCCTCTTGCCCAGGATTCTATCTGGGTGTACTTTTAATGTCTTCAAAGATCCAGGCTCCACAATCTTTCTGGGCAGTCTGTGCCGTGGTTCAGTCACCCTGACAGTAAAGAAACATTTACTGATGTTCAAAGGCAATCTCCTGTATTTCAGTGTGTGCCCACTGCCTCTTGTCTTTTCCCTCAGCATCACTGAAAAGACACTGATTCCCTCCCCTTTGCACTATTGCTTCCATATGTATGTGTGATGCCATGTAGAGGTATGTCAAAAACCTCCCTGAAGCCCAGGCAGATAATATTCCCTTCATCTACCAGTCAAGTTGATTCATCAGAGGAGTTTAAAGTGATGTTCAGCATGAAATTCCCCTGAAAAATCATGCTAACTACATTATTTGGTCATCTGTCATGTGCCTGGCAAGGATTTCCAGGAAGAGCTGCTTCATCAACTTCCTGGGGATAAAAAAGAGGCTGGCTGGTTTGTACTATGGCGAGTCCTCTTAATTGCCTTTTTTGAAGATGGGTGTCATTTGCTAACATCCACTCTTTAGCCTCTCTTGTCGTCTACATCTTAGCAAAACGCTTTTCCACTATGTCTGGCTAGGAAAAACTGTGCCAGCACAGAAAACATCTCCCATCGTGTTCTAGAAGTTGCACGGATGTCTGCCAAGTGTTTGGCAGGAAGAAAAGAAAAGTTGTCCAAAACAGCTTCCAATCGAATGTTCCTGTGATTGGAAAAGTCAGGAGAGTGCAAAGGTACTGTTTTCTATCAGTTGGCAAGGTGCGCACACAATCCCAGTGTTGTACAGCTTGCTTCTTCACCTTCCCGAAGCTGCCGCTCTCGCCGGCTGCCGGAGCCCAAGAAGCGGCTTCTTCGCGCAAAGACGATTGTGCCGCTCACAGGGCTCTCCTTAGCGCGGCTTCTGCCGAAAGACGCCCGGCAGCGGCTCTTACCTCCGGAGAGCATCCTACCTTCGTCTTTAGCTCCTCTTCTCATCTACACCTCGGCAAAAAGCTTCTCCACTATGTCTGGCTAGGAAAAACTGTGCCAGCACAGAAAACATCTCCCATCGTGTTCTAGAAGTTGCACGGATGTCTGCCAAGTGTTTGGCAGGAAGAAAAGAAAAGTTGTCCAAAACAGCTTCCAATCGAATGTTCCTGTGATTGGAAAAGTCAGGAGAGTGCAAAGGTACTGTTTTCTATCAGTTGGCAAGGTGCGCACACAATCCCAGTGTTGTACAGCTTGCTTCTTCACCTTCCCGAAGCTGCCGCTCTCGCCGGCTGCCGGAGCCCAAGAAGCGGCTTCTTCGCGCAAAGACGATTGTGCCGCTCACAGGGCTCTCCTTAGCGCGGCTTCTGCCGAAAGACGCCCGGCAGCGGCTCTTACCTCCGGAGAGCATCCTACCTTCGTCTTTAGCTCCTCTTCTCATCTACACCTCGGCAAAAAGCTTCTCCACTATGTCTGGCTAGGAAAAACTGTGCCAGCACAGAAAACATCTCCCATCGTGTTCTAGAAGTTGCACGGATGTCTGCCAAGTGTTTGGCAGGAAGAAAAGAAAAGTTGTCCAAAACAGCTTCCAATCGAATGTTCCTGTGATTGGAAAAGTCAGGAGAGTGCAAAGGTACTGTTTTCTATCAGTTGGCAAGGTGCGCACACAATCCCAGTGTTGTACAGCTTGCTTCTTCACCTTCCCGAAGCTGCCGCTCTCGCCGGCTGCCGGAGCCCAAGAAGCGGCTTCTTCGCGCAAAGACGATTGTGCCGCTCACAGGGCTCTCCTTAGCGCGGCTTCTGCCGAAAGACGCCCGGCAGCGGCTCTTACCTCCGGAGAGCATCCTACCTTCGTCTTTAGCTCCTCTTCTCATCTACACCTCGGCAAAAAGCTTCTCCACTATGTCTGGCTAGGAAAAACTGTGCCAGCACAGAAAACATCTCCCATCGTGTTCTAGAAGTTGCACGGATGTCTGCCAAGTGTTTGGCAGGAAGAAAAGAAAAGTTGTCCAAAACAGCTTCCAATCGAATGTTCCTGTGATTGGAAAAGTCAGGAGAGTGCAAAGGTACTGTTTTCTATCAGTTGGCAAGGTGCGCACACAATCCCAGTGTTGTACAGCTTGCTTCTTCACCTTCCCGAAGCTGCCGCTCTCGCCGGCTGCCGGAGCCCAAGAAGCGGCTTCTTCGCGCAAAGACGATTGTGCCGCTCACAGGGCTCTCCTTAGCGCGG
This sequence comes from Melospiza melodia melodia, assembly GCF_035770615.1. Classification (NCBI taxonomy): domain Eukaryota; kingdom Metazoa; phylum Chordata; class Aves; order Passeriformes; family Passerellidae; genus Melospiza; species Melospiza melodia. The sequence continues at coordinate 97,567,567 of NC_086196.1, read as the reverse complement.
CTTCTGCCGAAAGACGCCCGGCAGCGGCTCTTACCTCCGGAGAGCATCCTACCTTCGTCTTTAGCTCCTCTTCTCATCTACACCTCGGCAAAAAGCTTCTCCACTATGTCTGGCTAGGAAAAACTGTGCCAGCACAGAAAACATCTCCCATCGTGTTCTAGAAGTTGCACGGATGTCTGCCAAGTGTTTGGCAGGAAGAAAAGAAAAGTTGTCCAAAACAGCTTCCAATCGAATGTTCCTGTGATTGGAAAAGTCAGGAGAGTGCAAAGGTACTGTTTTCTATCAGTTGGCAAGGTGCGCACACAATCCCAGTGTTGTACAGCTTGCTTCTTCACCTTCCCGAAGCTGCCGCTCTCGCCGGCTGCCGGAGCCCAAGAAGCGGCTTCTTCGCGCAAAGACGATTGTGCGGCTCACAGGGCTCTCCTTAGCGCGGCTTCTGCCGAAAGACGCCCGGCAGCGGCTCTTACCTCCGGAGAGCATCCTACCTTCGTCTTTAGCTCCTCTTCTCATCTACACCTCGGCAAAAGGCTTCTCCACTATGTCTGGCTAGGAAAAACTGTGCCAGCACAGAAAACATCTCCCATCGTGTTCTAGAAGTTGCACGGATGTCTGCCAAGTGTTTGGCAGGAAGAAAAGAAAAGTTGTCCAAAACAGCTTCCAATCGAATGTTCCTGTGATTGGAAAAGTCAGGAGAGTGCAAAGGTACTGTTTTCTATCAGTTGGCAAGGTGCGCACACAATCCCAGTGTTGTACAGCTTGCTTCTTCACCTTCCCGAAGCTGCCGCTCTCGCCGGCTGCCGGAGCCCAAGAAGCGGCTTCTTCGCGCAAAGACGATTGTGCCGCTCACAGGGCTCTCCTTAGCGCGGCTTCTGCCGAAAGACGCCCGGCAGCGGCTCTTACCTCCGGAGAGCATCCTACCTTCGTCTTTAGCTCCTCTTCTCATCTACACCTCGGCAAAAAGCTTCTCCACTATGTCTGGCTAGGAAAAACTGTGCCAGCACAGAAAACATCTCCCATCGTGTTCTAGAAGTTGCACGGATGTCTGCCAAGTGTTTGGCAGGAAGAAAAGAAAAGTTGTCCAAAACAGCTTCCAATCGAATGTTCCTGTGATTGGAAAAGTCAGGAGAGTGCAAAGGTACTGTTTTCTATCAGTTGGCAAGGTGCGCACACAATCCCAGTGTTGTACAGCTTGCTTCTTCACCTTCCCGAAGCTGCCGCTCTCGCCGGCTGCCGGAGCCCAAGAAGCGGCTTCTTCGCGCAAAGACGATTGTGCCGCTCACAGTGCTCTCCTTAGCGCGGCTTCTGCCGAAAGACGCCCGGCAGCGGCTCTTACCTCCGGAGAGCATCCTACCTTCGTCTTTAGCTCCTCTTCTCATCTACACCTCGGCAAAAGGCTTCTCCACTATGTCTGGCTAGGAAAAACTGTGCCAGCACAGAAAACATCTCCCATCGTGTTCTAGAAGTTGCACGGATGTCTGCCAAGTGTTTGGCAGGAAGAAAAGAAAAGTTGTCCAAAACAGCTTCCAATCGAATGTTCCTGTGATTGGAAAAGTCAGGAGAGTGCAAAGGTACTGTTTTCTATCAGTTGGCAAGGTGCGCACACAATCCCAGTGTTGTACAGCTTGCTTCTTCACCTTCCCGAAGCTGCCGCTCTCGCCGGCTGCCGGAGCCCAAGAAGCGGCTTCTTCGCGCAAAGACGATTGTGCCGCTCACAGGGCTCTCCTTAGCGCGGCTTCTGCCGAAAGACGCCCGGCAGCGGCTCTTACCTCCGGAGAGCATCCTACCTTCGTCTTTAGCTCCTCTTCTCATCTACACCTCGGCAAAAAGCTTTTCCACTATGTCTGGCTAGGAAAAACTGTGCCAGCACAGAAAACATCTCCCATCGTGTTCTAGAAGTTGCACGGATGTCTGCCAAGTGTTTGGCAGGAAGAAAAGAAAAGTTGTCCAAAACAGCTTCCAATCGAATGTTCCTGTGATTGGAAAAGTCAGGAGAGTGCAAAGGTACTGTTTTCTATCAGTTGGCAAGGTGCGCACACAATCCCAGTGTTGTACAGCTTGCTTCTTCACCTTCCCGAAGCTGCCGCTCTCGCCGGCTGCCGGAGCCCAAGAAGCGGCTTCTTCGCGCAAAGACGATTGTGCCGCTCACAGGGCTCTCCTTAGCGCGGCTTCTGCCGAAAGACGCCCGGCAGCGGCTCTTACCTCCGGAGAGCATCCTACCTTCGTCTTTAGCTCCTCTTCTCATCTACACCTCGGCAAAAAGCTTCTCCACTATGTCTGGCTAGGAAAAACTGTGCCAGCACAGAAAACATCTCCCATCGTGTTCTAGAAGTTGCACGGATGTCTGCCAAGTGTTTGGCAGGAAGAAAAGAAAAGTTGTCCAAAACAGCTTCCAATCGAATGTTCCTGTGATTGGAAAAGTCAGGAGAGTGCAAAGGTACTGTTTTCTATCAGTTGGCAAGGTGCGCACACAATCCCAGTGTTGTACAGCTTGCTTCTTCACCTTCCCGAAGCTGCCACTTTCAGGAGGTAAGAGCCGCTGCCGGGCGTCTTTCGGCAGAAGCTGCGCTAAGGAGAGCACTGTGAGCGGCACAATCGTCTTTGCGCGAAGAAGCCGCTTCTTGGGCTCCGGCAGCCGGCGAGAGCGGCAGCTTCGGGAAGGTGAAGAAGCAAGCTGTACAACACTGGGATTGTGTGCGCACCTTGCCAACTGATAGAAAACAGTACCTTTGCACTCTCCTGACTTTTCCAATCACAGGAACATTCGATTGGAAGCTGTTTTGGACAACTTTTCTTTTCTTCCTGCCAAACACTTGGCAGACATCCGTGCAACTTCTAGAACACGATGGGAGATGTTTTCTGTGCTGGCACAGTTTTTCCTAGCCAGACATAGTGGAAAAGCTTTTTGCCGAGGTGTAGACTACAAAAGACGCGAAAGACGAAGGTAGGATGCTCTCCGGAGGTAAGAGCCGCTGCCGGGCGTCTTTCGGCAGAAGCCGCGCTAAGGAGAGCCCTGTGAGCGGCACAATCGTCTTTGCGCGAAGAAGCCGCTTCTTGGGCTCCGGCAGCCGGCGAGAGCGGCAGCTTCGGGAAGGTGAAGAAGCAAGCTGTACAACACTGGGATTGTGTGCGCACCTTGCCAACTGATAGAAAACAGTACCTTTGCACTCTCCTGACTTTTCCAATCACAGGAACATTCGATTGGAAGCTGTTTTGGACAACTTTTCTTTTCTTCCTGCCAAACACTTGGCAGACATCCGTGCAACTTCTAGAACACGATGGGAGATGTTTTCTGTGCTGGCACAGTTTTTCCTAGCCAGACATAGTGGAAAAGCTTTTTGCCGAGGTGTAGATGAGAAGAGGAGCTAAAGACGAAGGTAGGATGCTCTCCGGAGGTAAGAGCCGCTGCCGGGCGTCTTTCGGCAGAAGCCGCGCTAAGGAGAGCACTGTGAGCGGCACAATCGTCTTTGCGCGAAGAAGCCGCTTCTTGGGCTCCGGCAGCCGGCGAGAGCGGCAGCTTCGGGAAGGTGAAGAAGCAAGCTGTACAACACTGGGATTGTGTGCGCACCTTGCCAACTGATAGAAAACAGTACCTTTGCACTCTCCTGACTTTTCCAATCACAGGAACATTCGATTGGAAGCTGTTTTGGACAACTTTTCTTTTCTTCCTGCCAAACACTTGGCAGACATCCGTGCAACTTCTAGAACACGATGGGAGATGTTTTCTGTGCTGGCACAGTTTTTCCTAGCCAGACATAGTGGAAAAGCGTTTTGCTAAGATGTAGACGACAAGAGAGGCTAAAGAGTGGATGTTAGCAAATGACACCCATCTTCAAAAAAGGCAATTAAGAGGACTCGCCATAGTACAAACCAGCCAGCCTCTTTTTTATCCCCAGGAAGTTGATGAAGCAGCTCTTCCTGGAAATCCTTGCCAGGCACATGACAGATGACCAAATAATGTAGTTAGCATGATTTTTCAGGGGAATTTCATGCTGAACATCACTTTAAACTCCTCTGATGAATCAACTTGACTGGTAGATGAAGGGAATATTATCTGCCTGGGCTTCAGGGAGGTTTTTGACATACCTCTACATGGCATCACACATACATATGGAAGCAATAGTGCAAAGGGGAGGGAATCAGTGTCTTTTCAGTGATGCTGAGGGAAAAGACAAGAGGCAGTGGGCACACACTGAAATACAGGAGATTGCCTTTGAACATCAGTAAATGTTTCTTTACTGTCAGGGTGACTGAACCACGGCACAGACTGCCCAGAAAGATTGTGGAGCCTGGATCTTTGAAGACATTAAAAGTACACCCAGATAGAATCCTGGGCAAGAGGCTCTAGGTATCCTGGTTTAGGCAGGGGGGTTGGGCCTGGTTAGCCCCACCAACCCCTTCCACTCTCTTTCATTCTGTGCTAGTGAATTCTCTTCAAGATGCATTTCAAAGCACTGGCATGACAAAGTTCTGTGCAGACAGAGATCCAAATGGACATGGCATCTAAGTTCCTTAAGCAGTGTTCAAGAAGAATGTAAAACTCTGGCACAAGTGTCTCTTCCCTAACTGAATCCCTTTCATGGGAAAATTCCCAGCTCTAGAAAGATCTTCTGATACGCATGCTTAAGACTGACACTGGCTGAGCAAATTTCTCCCTATGTATATCTAAGACCAGTTAGGATCTTCACCCAAAGTGCTGTCAACATAGTCACAGAATGCCTATTGTTAAGAAGTGACAGCTTCCATCAGAATGGCAGCTATTGGTCCACAAAATGGATTAATGGATGGGAATTATCTACGTGGGTTAAAAACAAAAATAAAGAGTTGGTCTTTATTTATCAATTTCATGGCAATATTGATAAGGGAAGAAAAAGATCTAAGTCCTTGACTTTCTGGACTCGAGGAAAGATTTTAAAAATTCCTTGTAAAAATGTATGATCACAATCAGACTATTGAAACCATTTTAGTTGGGAACAAAGTTCCAAAATTGTCTAGATAGTGGCAAAGAAGCCAAGAAAATAGGAAAGAAACAAAAAGAGAGCAAAAGAGTCAGCTTCAGTGTACAAGCTCGTTCTAGAAGTAGTCTGCTGGGAAAAGGAACCCCCAGCTAAATTTCCAATGTATTCCTGCGCTTGATTCAGTAACTGGTCAATGTAAAAACCAATCCTTTTGTACAACTTCTTCCAGCAACAAAAACTCCAACAGGTTGACACTACCATCATGCCTGTTCCAGACATATTTAAAAGAGAAATGATGATTTTCTTGAAAACCTACTTACATAAAAGTTGCAAGATGGTGGAGGGATTCCCACATCCTCCTTCCTCCATCTGGCTTGAAAGTATATTTGATAAAATATGCAACAAAGCACATGATTTATAAGGGAGAGTCAAATGGATGATTTGGGAATCGATCTCTTGTTGATAGTAAACTTCATATCCACTCGGTGTGACCTTTTTAAAACAAAATGTGGAGCTGAGGCATGAATCTGCCACAACAATTGTAAAGCAAACATACACACTCCCCTTCATATGCCCCCCCCTCCACACACACCTAGGCACACACAGAGATCAGCATAGCAGATCATGAACACCTTGGAAAAGACTGAAATGCTAAATGCCTCTCTTGATGGGCAAAAGAGCTGGTGCAGTAATTCAAATGCCTGGTACAAAAATTCTGTTTAATATTTAGCTCCTATTTAAAACACAGCTTTTCATTTCATTCTATTTACAGAATATTTTCATTTCATTTGTTTCTTTAAAATTACTTAGTTCTCACCTGTTGTATGTCTAGGAATATTTTCTTCCAAAAATAGAAAAAAATAGATGATATCTTTTCAGCAGAAAACATTGGTTGATACAATTTTAAACCATCATGATATGGAAGAATTCTTCTGTCCCTCTCGAAGGTGGAAGAAGCATTTGGATCACAGATCATCTACAATGAAATACTTGACATGTTTAAGATGCTTTCAATCAATTTTGATCGTCAATTGCTTATTTGTTGTAAACAGTAATTTTTCAGTGAAGGGAAAGTGTGTGTGGTATATCTACATGATATGTTCAAAGGCAGTTCCTACTAATGGCCAGGCTGAATTCCAGTAAATAATGTCCCGAATGATATTTTGCCGCCTTCTTTGGCACTTCATGAAATCTTACCCTGATGAAGTGCTGAAACACAGAGATTTTCTCTTAGAGAGTGTCTCATGTTGTAACCTATCCCATGGATTTTATGCTGTAATTCTTATCTCTTTTAAAATTTACTATCTTCTGTACAGTTTTCATGAAACTTTCTGTTACAGTAGTGAATAGCACAGATAAATGTCATTTTGTACAACTTTGAATTTACCCCAAGAGCTGAGAGAAAACTTGATCCTATACTTCAATCCGAGTTTCTTCTATAGTCCAACTTTGTTTCTCTACCATCAAGCTTCTCCTTTGTTGCTGCTCCAAGCCCTGTCCAAGGTGACCTTGAATACTTTCAGGGATGGGACACCCACAACTTCTCTGGGCAACCTGTTCCAGTGTTCCAGCACTCCCACAGTAAAAAAGGCCTTCCTTTCATCTAATATGTGTAGGAAATCATAAATCTAGGCATAGAAGCTTGGAGTGCAAATTTGAAATTCTTTGGATTTGAAGCACATTTTATATGAATACTGACTTACAGATGACTAAAAGATGTTGATGGGCATTTGAGCTGACAAGTTTTGAAAAAGTGCACGGAAATTAAAATTGAAACCACTAAAATTAAAAACTCCTTGCCATTTTCTTTTTCCTCTCCTATTCAAAATTGCATATGTCAGATATCAGTGCTTCATGCAAACCTCTCAGATGCTCTCAGAGAAAAAGCTTTTCTTTCAGACTAAGTTGCGGTTGACGTAGAACACTAGCAGGAGTGAAAGATTTTCTGGGCATCGGGGCAGCCCGTTCTCCTTGGATTTGTGTGCAGAATGCATTTTATCCAAACTGGAAAATAGATCCCAGCTCTGTTCTATTCATCATTCTTACTTCATCAGGCCAGAAGATTCTGTGAAAAGTAGCCTGTGGACCTTGAAGACAGCGCATGTGAACCAGATGAGAGGTGATAGAGAAGTTGAGGGAGAGAAGAAAGAGCATGAGGCTGAAACCAGAAAGTATTTCTCCACGTGATCATGGAAGATTGCAGGAGCCACTTGGTACTATCAAACCAGCCCAACTTGGCACTGGTGCCACCTTGGGTCTGGGAGCCATGTTGCATATCGTGCATTTTAAGGAGCCAGCTGGCCACACCCAGCCATATGCCCCCAAACACAAACCAAGGCCCTTTTCTCTGGCAAACAAAACTCAGCTGCCCTGCTTCTGGATGGCAGATTGCAGGAACCACTTGGTACTATCAAACCAGCCCAACTTGGCACTGGTGCCACCATGGGTCTGGTCACCATCCTGCCTATTGTAGCTTTTCAGGAGCCAGCCGGTCACTCTCAGCCATAGGCCCCCAAACACAAACCTCGTCCCGTTTCCCTGGCAAACAAAAGTAAGCTGCCCCGCTTCTGCATGGCAGATTGCAGGAGCTACTTAGTACTATCAAATCAGCCCGACTTGGCACAGGTGCCACCTTGGATCTGGGAACCATCCTGTGTATCGTGGATTTTCAGGGGCCAGCCGGCCACTCTCAGCCATATGCCCCCAAAAACAAACCACGGACCTTTTCTCTGGCAAACAAAAATCAGCTGCCCCACTTCTGGATGGCAGATTGCAGGAGCCACTTGGGACTATCACACCAGCACAACATGGCACTGCTGCCACCTTGGATCTGGGAACAATCCTGCGTATCGTACATATTCAGGAACCAGCCGAACACTCCCAGCCACAGGCCCCCAAACACAAACAACGGCCCATTTCCCTGGCAAACAAAAGTAAGCTGCCCCGCTTCTGGATGGCAGTTTGCAGGAGCCACTTGGGACTATCAAACCAGCCCGACTTGGTAATGGTACCACCTTGGATCTGGGAACCATCCGGCGTATCGTGGATTTTCAGGGGCCAGCCGGTCATTCCCAGCCATATGCCCCCAAACACAAACCTCGGCCCTTTTCTCTGGCAAACAAAACTCAACTGCCCCTCTTCTGGATGGCAAATTGCAGGACGCACTTGGTACTACAAAAAGAGCCCGACTTGGCAGTGGTGCCACCTTGGCTCTGGGAACCATCCTGCGTATCGAGCATTTTAAGGAGCCAGCCGGCAATTCCCAGCCGTATGCCCCAAAAAGAAACCATGGACATTTTCTCTGGCAAAAAAAACTCAGCTGTCCCGCTTCTGGATGGCAGATTGCAGGAGTCACTTTGAACCATACAACCAGCCTTACTTGGCACTGGTGCCACCTTGGATCTGGGAACCATCCTGCCTATCGTTGATTTTCAGGGGCCAGCCGGCCACTCTCAGCCATAGGCCCCCAAACACAAACCACAGCCCTTTTCTCTAGCAAACAAAATTCAACTGCCCCGCTTCTGGATGGCAAATTGCAGGAGCCACTGGGTACTACAAAAACAGCCTGACTTGGCACTGGTGCCACCTTGCGTCTGGTTACCATGCGGCGTATCGTGCATTTTAAGGAGCCAGGTGGCCACTCCCAGCCATATGCCCCCAAACACAACCCACGGCCCTTTTCTCTGGCAAACAAAACTCAGCTGCCCCGCTTCTGGATGGCAGATTGCAGGAGACACTTGGTACTATCAAACCAGCCCGACTTGGCACTGGTGCCACCTTGGGTCTGGGAACCATCCTGCGTATTGTGGGTTGTCCGGAGACAGCCGACCACTCTCGGCCACAGAGCCCAATCAAAAACAAAGGTCCGTTTCCCTGGCAAAAAAAACTCAGCTGCCCCGCTTCTGGATGGGAGATTGCAGGACGCACTTGACACTGTCAAACGAGCCCCACTTGGCACTGGTGCCACCTTGGGTCTGGGAACCATGCTGCGTATCGTGGATTTTCAGGAGCCAGCCGGCCACTGCCAGCCACAGGCCCCCAAACACAAACCACAGCCTTTTCCTCTGGCAAACAAAACTCAGCTGCCCCGCTTCTGGATGGCAGATTGCAGGAGCCACTTGGTACTATCAAACCAGCCCGACTTGGCACTGGTGCCACCTCTGGTCTGGGAACCATCCTGCCTATCGTGGATTTTAAGGAGCCAGCCGGCTACTCCCAGCCACAGGCCCCCAACAAAAACCACGGCCCTTTTTTCTCGCAAACAAAACTTAGCTGCCTCACTTCTGGATGGCAGATTGCAGGAGCCACTTGGTGTAATCAAACCAGCCCGACTTGGCACTGGTGCCACCTTGGGTCTGGGAACCATCCTGCGTATCGTGGATTCTAAGGAGCCAGCCGGCCACTCCCAGCCACAGGCCCCCAAACAAAATCAACGGCGCTGTTCCCTGGAAAACAAAACACGCCTGCCAACTTTTTGATGGAGTTTGCAGGAGCCACTTGGTACTATCAAACCAGCCCGACTTGGCACAGGTGCCACCTTGGGTCTGGGAAACATCCTGCGTATCGTGGATTCTTAGGAGCCTGCCGGCCACTCCTAGCCACAGGCCCCCAAACAAAAACCTAGGCCTATTTCTCTGGCAAACAAAAGTAAGCTGCCCTGCTTCTGGATGGCAGATTGCAGGAGACACTTGGTACTATCAAACCAGCCCGACTTGGCACTGGTGCCACCTTGGATCTGGGAACCATGCTGTGTATCGTGGATATTCAGGGGCCAGCTGGCCACTCTCAGCCATATGTCCCCAAACAGAAACCTCGGCCCGTTTCTCTGGCAAACAAAACTCAACTGCCCCTCTTCTGGATGGCAAATTGCAGGATGAACTTGATACTAAAACCGCAGGCCGACTTGGTAGTGGTGACACCTTGGGCCTGGGAACCATCATGCGTATCGAGCATTTTAAGGAGCCAGCCGGCCACTCCCAGCAATATGCCCCCAAAAACAATCCACGGAATTTTTCTCTGGCAAACAAAAATCAGCTGCCCCGCTTCTGGATGGGAGATTGCAGGAGGCACTTGACACTGTGTAACCAGCCCCACTTGGCACTGGTGCCACCTTGGGTCTGGGAACCATGCTGCGTATCATGGATTTTCAGGAGCCAGCCGGTCACTCTCAGCCATAGGCCCCCAAACACAAACCTCGTCCCGTTTCCCTGGCAAACAAAAGTAAGCTGCCCCGCTTCTGCATGGCAGATTGCAGGAGCTACTTAGTACTATCAAATCAGCCCGACTTGGCACAGGTGCCACCTTGGATCTGGTCACCATCCTGCCTATCGTAGCTTTTCAGGAGCCAGCCGGCCACTCCCTGCCACAGGCCCCCAAACACAAACAACGGCGCTTTTCCCTGGAAAGCAAAATTCGCCTGCCAACATTTTGATGGCAGATTGCAGGAGCCACTTGGTACTATCAAACAAGCCGAACTTGGCACTTGTGCCACCATGGGTCTGGTCAACATCCTGCCTATCGTAGCTTTTCAGGAGCCAGCCGGTCACTCCCAGCCATAGGCCCCGAGACAAAAACCTCGGCCCGTTTCCCGGGCAAACAAAAGTAAGCTACCCCGCTTCTGGATGGCAGATTGCAGGACGCACTTGGTACTATCAAACCAGCCCGACTTGGCACTGGTGCCACCTCTGGTCTGGGAACCATCCTGCGTATCGTAGATTCTAAGGAGCCAGCCGGCCACTCCCAGCCATTGGCCCCCCAAAAAAATCAACGGCGCTTTTCCCTGGAAAACAAAACTTGCCTGCCAACTTTTTGATGGCAGATTGCCGGAGCCACTTGGTACTATCAAACCAGCCCTACTTGGCACTGGTGCCACCATGGGTCTGGGAACCATCCTGCCTATCGTAGCTTTTCAGGAGCCAGCCGGTCACTCCCAGCCATAGGCCCCCAGACACAAAGCTCGACCCGTTTCCCTGGCAAACAAAAGTAAGCTGCCCCGCTTCTGGATGGCAGATTGCAGGACGCACTTGGTACTATCAAACCAGCCCAACTTGGCACTGGTGCCACCTTGGGTCTGGGAACCATCCTGCGTATCGTGGATTCTAAGGAGCCAGCCGGTCACTCCCTGCCACAGGCCCCCAGACACAAACAACGGCGCTTTTCCCTGGAAAACAAAACTCGCCTGCCGACTTTTTGATGGCAGATTGCAGGAGCCACTTGCTACTATCAAATCAGCCCAACTTGGCACTGGTGCCACCATGGGTCTGGTCACCATCCTGCCTATCGTAGCTTTTCAGGAGCCAGCCGGTCACTCCCAGCCATAGGCCCCCAGACACAAACCTCGGCCCGTTTCCCTGGAAAACAAAAGTAAGCTGCCCCGCTTCTGGATGGCAGATTGCAGGAGCCACTTTGCACCATCCAACTAGCCCGACTTGGCACTGGTGCCACCTCAGGTCTGGGAACCATCCTGCGTATCGTGGATTCTAATTAGCCATCCGGCCACTCCCACCCACAGGCCCCCAAACACAAAAAACGGCGCTTTTCCCTGGAAAACAAAACTCGCCTGCCAATTTTTGATGGCAGATTGCAGGAGCCACTTGGTACTATCAAACCAGCCCAACTTGGCACTGGTGCCACCTTGGATCTGGGAACCATGCTGTGTATCATGGATATTCAGGGGCCAGCTGGCCACTCTCAGCCATATGTCCCCAAACAGAAACCTCGGCCCGTTTCTCTGGCAAACAAAACTCAACTGCCCCTCTTCTGGATGGCAAATTGCAGGATGAACTTGATACTAAAACCGCAGGCCGACTTGGTAGTGGTGACACCTTGGGCCTGGGAACCATCATGCGTATCGAGCATTTTAAGGAGCCAGCCGGCCACTCCCAGCAATATGCCCCCAAAAACAATCCACGGAATTTTTCTCTGGCAAACAAAAATCAGCTGCCCCGCTTCTGGATGGCAGATTGCAGGAGCCACTTTGCACCATCAAACCAGCCCGACTTGGCACTGGTGCCACCTTGCATCTGGGAACCATGCTGCCTAGCGTGGATTTTCAGGAGCCAGCCGGCCACTCTCAGCTATATGCCCCCAAACAAAACCCACGGCCCGTTTCCCTGGCAAACAAAATTAAGCTGCCCCGCTTCTGGATGGCAGATTGCAGGACGCACTTGGTAGTATCAAACCAGCCCGACTTGGCACTGGTGCCACCTTGGGTCTGGGAACCATCCTGCGTATCGTGGGTTCAAAGGAGCCAGCCGGCCACTCCCAGCCACAGGCCCCCAAATACAAACAATGGCGCTTTTCCCTGGAAAACAAAACTCGCCTGCCAAGTTTTTGATGGCAGATTACAGGAGCCACTTGGTACTATCAAACCAGCCCAACTTGGCACTGGTGCCACCATGGGTCTGGTCACCATCCTGCCTATTGTAGCTTTTCAGGAGCCAGCCGGTCACTCCCAGCCATAGGTCCCCAGTCACAAACCTCGGCCCGTTTCCCTGGCAAACTAAAGTAAGCTGCCCCGCTTCTGGATGGCAGATTGCAGGAGCCACTTGGTACTATCAAACCAGCTCAACTTGGCACTGGTGCCACCTTGGGTCTGGGAACCATGCTGCGTAACACAGATTCTAAGGAGGCAGTCGGCCACTCCCAGCCACAAGCCCCCAAACACAAACAACGGCGCTATTCTCTGGCAAACAAAACTCAACTGCCCCTCTTCTGGATGGCAAATTGCAGGACGCACTTGGTACTATAAAAACAGCCCGACTTGGCACTGGTGCCACCTTGGGTCTGGGAACCATCCTGCGTATTGTGGGTTGTCAGGAGCCAGCCGAACACTCTCGGCCACAGACCCCAATTAAAAACAACGGCCCGTTTCACAGGCAAACAAAACTCAGCTGCCCCGCTTCTGGATGGGAGATTGCAGGAGGCACTTGACACTGTGAAACCAGCCCCACTTGGCACTGGTGCCACCTTGGGTCTGGGAACCATGCTGCGTATCATGGATTTTCAGGAGCCAGCCGGTCACTCTCAGCCATAGGCCCCCAAACACAAACCTCGTCCCGTTTCCCTGGCAAACAAAAGTAAGCTGCCCCGCTTCTGCATGGCAGATTGCAGGAGCTACTTAGTACTATCAAATCAGCCCGACTTGGCACAGGTGCCACCTTGGATCTGGTCACCATCCTGCCTATCGTAGCTTTTCAGGAGCCAGCCGGCCACTCCCTGCCACAGGCCCCCAAACACAAACAACGGCGCTTTTCCCTGGAAAGCAAAATTCGCCTGCCAACATTTTGATGGCAGATTGCAGGAGCCACTTGGTACTATCAAACAAGCCGAACTTGGCACTTGTGCCACCATGGGTCTGGTCAACATCCTGCCTATCGTAGCTTTTCAGGAGCCAGCCGGTCACTCCCAGCCATAGGCCCCGAGACAAAAACCTCGGCCCGTTTCCCGGGCAAACAAAAGTAAGCTACCCCGCTTCTGGATGGCAGATTGCAGGACGCACTTGGTACTATCAAACCAGCCCGACTTGGCACTGGTGCCACCTCTGGTCTGGGAACCATCCTGCGTATCGTAGATTCTAAGGAGCCAGCCGGCCACTCCCAGCCATTGGCCCCCCAAAAGAAACAACGGCGCTTTTCCCTGGAAAACAAAACTTGCCTGCCAACTTTTTGATGGCAGATTGCAGGAGCCACTTGGTACTATCAAACCAGCCCTACTTGGCACTGGTGCCACCATGGGTCTGGTCACCATCCTGCCTATCGTAGCTTTTCAGGAGCCAGCCGGTCACTCCCAGCCATAGGCCCCCAGACACAAAGCTCGACCCGTTTCCCTGGCAAACAAAAGTAAGCTGCCCCGCTTCTGGATGGCAGATTGCAGGACGCACTTGGTACTATCAAACCAGCCCAACTTGGCACTGGTGCCACCTTGGGTCTGGGAACCATCCTGCGTATCGTGGATTCTAAGGAGCCAGCCGGTCACTCCCTGCCACAGGCCCCCAGACACAAACAACGGCGCTTTTCCCTGGAAAACAAAACTCGCCTGCCGACTTTTTGATGGCAGATTGCAGGAGCCACTTGCTACTATCAAATCAGCCCAACTTGGCACTGGTGCCACCATGGGTCTGGTCACCATCCTGCCTATCGTAGCTTTTCAGGAGCCAGCCGGTCACTCCCAGCCATAGGCCCCCAGACACAAACCTCGGCCCGTTTCCCTGGAAAACAAAAGTAAGCTGCCCCGCTTCTGGATGGCAGATTGCAGGAGCCACTTTGCACCATCCAACTAGCCCGACTTGGCACTGGTGCCACCTCAGGTCTGGGAACCATCCTGCGTATCGTGGATTCTAATTATCCATCCGGCCACTCCCACCCACAGGCCCCCAAACACAAACAACGGCGCTTTTCCCTGGAAAACAAAACTCGCCTGCCAATTTTTGATGGCAGATTGCAGGAGCCACTTGGTACTATCAAACCAGCCCAACTTGGCACTGGTGCCACCATGGGTCTGGTCACCATCCTGCCTATCGTAGCTTTTCAGGAGCCAGCCGGTCACTCCCAGCCATAGGCCCCCAGACACAAAGCTCGGCCCGTTTCCCTGGCAAGCAAAAGTAAGCTGTCCCGCTTCTGGATGGCAGATTGCAGGACGCACTTGGTAGTATCAAACCAGGCGACTTGGCACTTGGCGCCACCTCACGTCTGGGAACCATCCTGCATATCGTGGATTCTAAGCAGCCAGCCGGCCACTCCCAGCCACAGGCCCCCAAACACAAACAACGGCGCTTTTCCCTGGAAAACAAAACTCGCCTGCCAAGTTTTTGATGGCAGATTGCAGGAGCCACTTGGTACTATCAAACCAGCCCAACTTGGCACTGGTGCCACCATGGGTCTGGTCACCATCCTGCCTATCGTAGCTTTTCAGGAGCCAGCCGGTCACTCCCAGCCATAGGCCCCCAGACACAAACCTCGGCCCGTTTCCCTGGCAAACAAAAGCAAGCTGCCCCGCTTCTGGATGGCAGATTGCAGGAGCCACTTTGCACCATCAAACTAGCCCGACTTGGCACTGGTGCCACCTCTGGTCTGGGAACCATCCTGCGTATGGTAGATTCTAAGCAGCCAGCCGGCCACTCCCAGCCACAGGCCCCCAAACACAAACAACGGCGCTTTTCCCTGGAAAACAAAACTCGTCTGCCAACTTTTTGATGGCAGATTGCCGGAGCCACTTGGTACTATCAAACCAGCCCAACTTGGCACTGGTGCCACCATGGGTCTGGTCACCATCCTGCCTATCGTAGCTTTTCAGGAGCCAGCCGGCCACTCCCTGCCACAGGCCCCCAAACACAAACAACGGCGCTTTTCCCTGGAAAAAAAAATTCGCCTGCCAACTTTTTGATGGCAGATTGCAGGAGCCACTTGGTACTATCAAATCAGCCCAACTTGGCACTGGTGCCACCATGGGTCTGGTCACCATCCTGCCTATCGTAGCTTTTCAGGAGCCAGCCGGTCACTCCCAGCCATAGGCCCCCAGACATAAACCTCGGCCCGTTTCCCTGGCAAACAAAAGTAAGCTGCCCCGCTTCTGGATGGCAGATTGCAGCAACCACTTGGTACTATCAAACCAGCCCAACTTGGCACTGGTGCCACCTCTGGTCTGGGAACCATGCTGAGTATCGTGGATTCTAAGGAGCCAGCCGGCCACTCCCAGCCACAGGCCCCCAAACACAAACAACGGCGCTTTTCCCTGGAAAACAAAACTCGCCTGCCAAGTTTTTGATGGCAGATTGCAGGAGCCACTTGGTACTATCAAACCAGCCCAACTTGGCACTGGTGCCGTCATGGGTCTGGTCACCATCCTGCCTATCGTAGCTTTTCACGAGCCAGCCGGTCACTTCCAGGCTTAGGCCCCCAGACACAATCCTCGGACCGTTTCCCTGGCAAACAAAAGTAAGCTGCCCCGCTTCTGGATGGCAGATTGCAGGAACCACTTGGTACTATCAAACCAGCCCAACTTGGCACTGGTGTCACCATGGGTCTGGGAACCATCCTGTGTATCGTGGATTCTAATTAGCCATCCGTCCACTCCAGGCCATAGGGCCCCAGGCACAAACAACGGCGCTTTTCCCTGGATAACAAACTCGCCTGCCAACTTTTTGATGGCAGATTGCAGGAGCCACTTGGTACTATCAAACCAGCCCAACTTGGCACTGCTGCCACCATGGGTCTGGTCACCATCCTGCCTATCGTAGCTTTTCAGGAGCCAGCCGGTCACTCCCAGCCATATTCCCCGAGACACAAACCTCGGCCCGTTTCCCTGGCAAACAAAAGTAAGCTACCCCACTTCTGGATGGCAGATTGCAGGACGCACTTGGTACTATCAAACCAGCCCAACTTGGCACTGGTGCCACGTCAAGTCTAGGAACCATCCTGCGTATCGTGGATTCTAAGGAGCCAGCCGGCCACTCCCAGCCATAGGCCCCCAAACAAAAACAACGGCGCTTTTCCCTGGTAAAGAAAACTTGCCTGCCAACTTTTTGATGGCAGATTGCAGGAGCCACTTGGTACTATCAAACCAGCCCGACTTGGCACTGGTGCCACGACAAGTCTGGGAACCATCCTGCGTATCGTGGATTCTAATGAGCCAGCCGGCCACTCCCAGCCACAGGCCCCCAAACACAAACAACGGAGCTTTTCCCTGGAAAACAAAACTCGCCTGCCAACTTTTTGATGGCAGATTGCAGGAGCCACTTGGTACTATCAAACCAGCCCAACTTGGCACTGGTGCCACCTTGGGTCTGGTCACCATCCTGCCTATCGTAGCTTTTCAGGAGCCAGCCGGTCACTCCCAGCCATAGGCCCCGAGACACAAATCTCGGCCCTTTTCCCTGGCAAACAAAAGTAAGCTGCCCCGCTTCTGGATGGCAGATTGCAGGAGCCACTTTGCACCATCAAACTATCCCGACTAGGCACTGGTGCCACCTTGGGTCTGGGAACCATCCTGCGTATGGTGGATTCTAAGGAGCCAGCCGGTCACTCCCAGCCACAGGCCCCTAAACACAACAACGGCGCTTTTCCCTGGAAAACAAAACTCGCCTGCCAATTTTTGATGGCAGATTGCAGGAGCCACTTGGTACTATCAAACCAGCCCAACTTGGCACTGGTGCCACCATGGGTCTGGTCACCATCCTGCCTATCGTAGCTTTTCAGGAGCCAGCCGGTCACTCCCAGCCATAGGCCCCCAGACACAAAGCTCGGCCCGTTTCCCTGGCAAGCAAAAGTAAGCTGTCCCGCTTCTGGATGGCAGATTGCAGGACGCACTTGGTAGTATCAAACCAGCCCGACTTGGCACTGGCGCCACCTCACGTCTGGGAACCATCCTGCGTATCGTGGATTCTAAGCAGCCAGCCGGCCACTCCCAGCCACAGGCCCCCAAACACAAACAACGGTGCTTTTCCCTGGAAAACAAAACTCGCCTGCCAACTTTTTGATGGCAGATTGCAGGAGCCACTTGGTACTATCAAACCAGCCCAACTTGGCACTGGTGCCACCATGGGTCTGGTCACCATCCTGCCTATCGTAGCTTTTCAGGAGCCAGCCGGTCACTCCCAGCCATAGGCCCCCAGACACAAAGCTCGGCCCGTTTCCCTGGCAAACAAAAGTAAGTTATCCCGCTTCTGGATGGCAGATTGCAGGAGCCACTTTTCACCATCAAACCAGCCCGACTTGGCACTGGTGCCACCTCTGGTCTGGGAACCATCCTGCGTATCATGGATTCTAAGGAGCCAGCCGGCCACTCCCAGCCACAGGCCCCCAAACACAAACAACGGCGCTTTTCCCTGGATAACAAACTCGCCTGCCAAGTTTTTGATGGCAGATTGCAGGAGCCACTTGGTACTATCAAACCAGCCCAACTTGGCACTGCTGCCACCATGGGTCTGGTCACCATCCTGCCTATCGTAGCTTTTCAGGAGCCAGCCGGTCACTCCCAGCCATAGGCCCCGAGACACAAACCTCGGCCCGTTTCCCTGGCAAACAAAAGTAAGCTACCCCGCTTCTGGATGGCAGATTGCAGGATGCACTTGGTACTATCAAACCAGCCCAACTTGGCACTGGTGCCACCTCAGGTCTGGGAACCATCCTGCGTATCGTGGATTCTAAGGAGCCAGCCGGCCACTCCCAGCCATAGGCCCCCAAACAAAAACAACGGCGCTTTTCCCTGGAAAACAAAACGTGCCTGCCAACTTTTTGATGGCAGATTGCAGGAGCCACTTGGTACTATCAAACCAGCCCAACTTGGCACTGGTGCCACCATGGGTCTGGTCACCATCCTGCCTATCGTAGCTTTTCAGGAGCCAGCCAGTCACTCCCAGCCATAGGCCCAGAGACACAAAGCTCGGCCCGTTTCCCTGACAAACAAAAGTAAGCTGTCCCGCTTCTGGATGGCAGATTGCAGGACGCACTTGTTACTATCAAACCAGCCCGACTTGGCACTGGTGCCACCTCTGGTCTGGGAACTATCCTGCGTATGGTAGATTCTAAGCAGCCAGCCGGCCACTCCCAGCCACAGGCCCCCAAACACAAACAACGGCGCTTTTCCCTGGAAAACAAAACTCGTCTGCCAACTTTTTGATGGCAGATTGCCGGAGCCACTTGCTACTATCAAACCAGCCCAACTTGGCACTGGTGCCACCATGGGTCTGGTCACCATCCTGCCTATCGTAGCTTTTCAGGAGCCAGCCGGCCACTCCCTGCCACAGGCCCCCAAACACAAACAACGGCGCTTTTCCCTGGAAAACAAAATTCGCCTGCCAACATTTTGATGGCAGATTGCAGGAGCCACTTGGTACTATCAAATCAGCCCAACTTGGCACTGGTGCCACCATGGGTCTGGTCACCATCCTGCCTATCGTAGCTTTTCAGGAGCCAGCCGGTCACTCCCAGCCATAGGCCCCCAGACACAAACCTCGGCCCGTTTCCCTGGCAAACAAAAGTAAGCAGCCCCGCTTCTGGATGGCAGATTGCAGCAACCACTTGGTACTATCAAACCAGCCCAACTTGGCACTGGTGCCACCTTGGGTCTGGGAACCATCCTGCGTATCGTGGATTCTAAGGAGCCAGCCGGTCACTCCCTGCCACAGGCCCCCAGACACAAACAACGGCGCTTTTCCCTGGAAAACAAAACTCGCCTGACAACTTTTTGATGGCAGATTGCAGGAGCCACTTGCTACTATCAAATCAGCCCAACTTGGCACTGGTGCCACCATGGGTCTGGTCACCATCCTGCCTATCGTAGCTTTTCAGGAGCCAGCCGGTCACTCCCAGCCATAGGCCCCCAGACACAAACCTCGGCCCGTTTCCCTGGAAAACAAAAGTAAGCTGCCCCGCTTCTGGATGGCAGATTGCAGGAGCCACTTTGCACCATCAAACTAGCCCGACTTGGCACTGGTGCCACCTCAGGTCTGGGAACCATCCTGCGTATCGTGGATTCTAATTATCCATCCGGCCACTCCCACCCACAGGCCCCCAAACACAAACAACGGCGCTTTTCCCTGGAAAACAAAACTCGCCTGCCAATTTTTGATGGCAGATTGCAGGAGCCACTTGGTACTATCAAACCAGCCCAACTTGGCACTGGTGCCACCATGGGTCTGGTCACCATCCTGCCTATCGTAGCTTTTCAGGAGCCAGCCGGTCACTCCCAGCCATAGGCCCCCAGACACAAAGCTCGGCCCGTTTCCCTGGCAAGCAAAAGTAAGCTGTCCCGCTTCTGGATGGCAGATTGCAGGACGCACTTGGTAGTATCAAACCAGGCGACTTGGCACTGGCGCCACCTCACGTCTGGGAACCATCCTGCATATCGTGGATTCTAAGCAGCCAGCCGGCCACTCCCAGCCACAGGCCCCCAAACACAAACAACGGCGCTTTTCCCTGGAAAACAAAACTCGCCTGCCAAGTTTTTGATGGCAGATTGCAGGAGCCACTTGGTACTATCAAACCAGCCCAACTTGGCACTGGTGCCACCATGGGTCTGGTCACCATCCTGCCTATCGTAGCTTTTCAGGAGCCAGCCGGTCACTCCCAGCCATAGGCCCCCAGACACAAACCTCGGCCCGTTTCCCTGGCAAACAAAAGCAAGCTGCCCCGCTTCTGGATGGCAGATTGCAGGAGCCACTTTGCACCATCAAACTAGCCCGACTTGGCACTGGTGCCACCTCTGGTCTGGGAACCATCCTGCGTATGGTAGATTCTAAGCAGCCATCCGGCCACTCCCAGCCACAGGCCCCCAAACACAAACAACGGCGCTTTTCCCTGGAAAACAAAACTCGTCTGCCAACTTTTTGATGGCAGATTGCCGGAGCCACTTGGTACTATCAAACCAGCCCAACTTGGCACTGGTGCCACCATGGGTCTGGTCACCATCCTGCCTATCGTAGCTTTTCAGGAGCCAGCCGGCCACTCCCTGCCACAGGCCCCCAAACACAAACAACGGCGCTTTTCCCTGGAAAAAAAAATTCGCCTGCCAACTTTTTGATGGCAGATTGCAGGAGCCACTTGGTACTATCAAATCAGCCCAACTTGGCACTGGTGCCACCATGGGTCTGGTCACCATCCTGCCTATCGTAGCTTTTCAGGAGCCAGCCGGTCACTCCCAGCCATAGGCCCCCAGACATAAACCTCGGCCCGTTTCCCTGGCAAACAAAAGTAAGCTGCCCCGCTTCTGGATGGCAGATTGCAGCAACCACTTGGTACTATCAAACCAGCCCAACTTGGCACTGGTGCCACCTCTGGTCTGGGAACCATGCTGAGTATCGTGGATTCTAAGGAGCCAGCCGGCCACTCCCAGCCACAGGCCCCCAAACACAAACAACGGCGCTTTTCCCTGGAAAACAAAACTCGCCTGCCAAGTTTTTGATGGCAGATTGCAGGAGCCACTTGGTACTATCAAACCAGCCCAACTTGGCACTGGTGCCGTCATGGGTCTGGTCACCATCCTGCCTATCGTAGCTTTTCACGAGCCAGCCGGTCACTTCCAGGCTTAGGCCCCCAGACACAATCCTCGGACCGTTTCCCTGGCAAAAAAAAGTAAGCTGCCCCGCTTCTGGATGGCAGATTGCAGGAACCACTTGGTACTATCAAACCAGCCCAACTTGGCACTGGTGCCACCATGGGTCTGGGAACCATCCTGTGTATCGTGGATTCTAATTAGCCATCCGTCCACTCCAGGCCATAGGGCCCCAGGCACAAACAACGGCGCTTTTCCCTGGATAACAAACTCGCCTGCCAACTTTTTGATGGCAGATTGCAGGAGCCACTTGGTACTATCAAACCAGCCCAACTTGGCACTGCTGCCACCATGGGTCTGGTCACCATCCTGCCTATCGTAGCTTTTCAGGAGCCAGCCGGTCACTCCCAGCCATATGCCCCGAGACACAAACCTCGGCCCGTTTCCCTGGCAAACAAAAGTAAGCTACCCCACTTCTGGATGGCAGATTGCAGGACGCACTTGGTACTATCAAACCAGCCCAACTTGGCACTGGTGCCACGTCAAGTCTAGGAACCATCCTGCGTATCGTGGATTCTAAGGAGCCAGCCGGCCACTCCCAGCCATAGGCCCCCAAACAAAAACAACGGCGCTTTTCCCTGGTAAAGAAAACTTGCCTGCCAACTTTTTGATGGCAGATTGCAGGAGCCACTTGGTACTATCAAACCAGCCCGACTTGGCACTGGTGCCACGACAAGTCTGGGAACCATCCTGCGTATCGTGGATTCTAATGAGCCAGCCGGCCACTCCCAGCCACAGGCCCCCAAACACAAACAACGGAGCTTTTCCCTGGAAAACAAAACTTGCCTGCCAACTTTTTGATGGCAGATTGCAGGAGCCACTTGGTACTATCAAACCAGCCCAACTTGGCACTGGTGCCACCTTGGGTCTGGTCACCATCCTGCCTATCGTAGCTTTTCAGGAGCCAGCCGGTCACTCCCAGCCATAGGCCCCGAGACACAAATCTCGGCCCTTTTCCCTGGCAAACAAAAGTAAGCTGCCCCGCTTCTGGATGGCAGATTGCAGGAGCCACTTTGCACCATCAAACTATCCCGACTAGGCACTGGTGCCACCTTGGGTCTGGGAACCATCCTGCGTATGGTGGATTCTAAGGAGCCAGCCGGTCACTCCCAGCCACAGGCCCCTAAACACAACAACGGCGCTTTTCCCTGGAAAACAAAACTCGCCTGCCAATTTTTGATGGCA